>NW_026600437.1:132078-138416 GCF_029448725.1 Salvelinus fontinalis | reverse complement strand
GAGACAGTCGAGAGAGAGAGTGATCTTTTTCTCTCTTTCTGTGTGTTTTTTCAGTGTGTGTGAGTGCTGAGTAAATACAACGTGACAAAGTGGCCCAGCGCATTACGGCTCCATCAATAGCCACTTTAAGGTCATGGGCTGAGGGCGTAAGCCGATTGGCTGGCTGGCTACTCACCTGGGAAGTAGCGAGCCAATCCGGTGGCGCTGCCGAACACCTGCCACAGTAGAGTAGGATCCTCTTCCTTGTTCTTCCTAAACACGGCCTCTAATGCGTCTGTCCAGTTCAGCTCATTCAGCACAATGGTGGCTGTGGGATAGACAAACACATACGCATACACACACATTAGTATTCACATAACAGAGTTAAAGGCCCACTCTGTGATATGTACAACTGTTTTTGATCATTTGAATTAAACAACAGATTTTCTGAGGGGACTTCCTTTGAGGTGACGGATTGGTATACAAGACACATAACAACATGATATAACTCAAAAACATGTCAGAAATGCTATTGAAGCAATAGATGAGTATTCACAGAGCGAGAGAGCCGAAGCGAGAGGATTCACTCCCGTCAATGTCTGCGCCCCCGCTGAAATCCAATTAGCATAATATAAACATCTCCATTAAAATCTGTCAGTTTAAGCTAGAAATATCGGTTGTATTGCATTGGATGAGTCTCAATCTACTGCGTGTGGATGTCGCACTATGTCGCACTTCCGCATCTGCAGTGAAAGCTGACAGAGCTAGAGCGGTGTTTGTCAGATCATGAAACAACCTGAAAATCAGTCCAAAAATCGGTTTGGCCTACAAACTATTATGACCCCTCTGTGGAAAGGTGAGACTCTTACCAACACGTACATGTAAAGCTCCCAGAGTGGCGCAGCGGTCTAAGGCACTGCATCACAGAGGCATCACTCCAGACCCGGTTTCCATCCCAGACTGTGTCACAACCAGCCATGACCGGGTGTCCTATAGGGCGGTGCACAATTGACCCAGCGTTGTCCGGGTTAGGGGAGGGTTTGGCCAGGGGAGCTTTACTTGGCTTTAATTGCGCTCTAGCCTCTCCTTGTGGCGGGCCGGGTGCCTGCACGTTGACTTCGGTTGTCAGTTGAACAGTGTTTCCTCCGACACATTGGTGCGGCTGGCTTCCGGGTTAAGTGGGCGGGTGTTAAGGAGTGCGTTTTGGTGGGTCATGTTTCAGAGGACGCATGAATCGACTTTCACCTCTCCCGAGCCAGTCGACGCAGCTCGGCATTGCGCATGGTGATCTAAGGCTTGTCTGCGGCTGCTCGGGCATGGAAACATACCTACACGTACGCTACGGTCACAAGACGCAGGCCTCCTTACTGTCCCTAGAATTTCTAAGCAAACAGCTGGAGGCAGGGATTTCTCCAATAGAGCTCCCTTTTTATGGAATGGTCTGCCTACCCATGTGAGAGACGCAGACTCGGTCTCAACCTTTAAGTCTTTATTGAAGACTCATCTCTTATTAAGTAGGTCATATGATTGAGTGTAGCCTGGCCCAGGAGTGTGAAGGTGAACGGAAAGGCACTGGAGCAACGAATCACCCACTCTCTCCACTGGGATTCTCTGCCTCTAACCCTATTACAGGGGCTGAGTCACTGGTTTACTGGTGCTCTTCCATGCCGTCCCTAGGAGGGGTGCGTCACTTGAGTGGGTTGAGTCAATGATGTGGTCTTCCTGTCACCCCCCTTGGGTTGTGCTCTAGTGGTGTGGGGCTGTGCTTTGGCAAAGTGGGTGGGGTTATAGCCTGCCTGTTTGGCCCTGTCCGGGGAATCGTCGGATGCTGACACAGTGTCTCCCGACTCCTCCTGTCTCAGCCTCCAGTATTTATGCTGCAGTAGTTTATGTGTCTGGGGGCTATGGTCAGCCTGTTATATCTGGAGTATTTCTCCTGTCTTATCCGGTGTCCTGTGTGAATTTAAGTTTGCTCTCTCTAATTCTCTCTCTTTCTTTCTTTCTTTTTTTCTTTCTTTCTTTCTTTCTTTCTTTCTTTCTTTCTCTTTCTTTCTTTCTCTCTCTCTAAGACCATGCCTCAGGACGACCTGACATGATGACTCCTTGCTGTCCCCAGTCCACCTGGCCGTGCTGCTGCTCAAGTTTCAACTGTTCTGCCTGCGGCTATGGAACCTTGACCTATTCACCGGACGTGCTACCTGTCCCAGACCTGCTGTTTTCAACTCTCTAGAGACCGCAGGAGCGGTAGAGATACTCTTAATGATAGGCTATGAAAAGCCAACTCACATTTACTCCTGAGGTGCTGCACCCTCGACAACTACTGTGATTACTATTATTTGACTATGCTGGTCATTTATGAACATTTGAACATCTTGGCCATGTTTTGTTATAATCTCCACCCGGCACAGCCAGAAGAGGACTGGCCACCCCTCATAGCCTGGTTCCTCTCTAGGTTTCTTCCTAGGTTTTAGCCTTTCTAGGGAGTTTTTCCTAGCCACCGTGCTTCTACACCTGCATTGCTTGCTGTTTGGGGTTTTAGGCTGGGTTTCTGTACAGCACTTTGAGATATCAGCTGATGTACGAAGGGCTATGTAAATACATTTGATTTGATTTGTTTCTGTACAGCACCTTGTGACATCAGCTGATGTAAGAAGGGCTTTATAAATACATTTGATTGATTGATTGACTGAGCTGTTCAGTAGGGCCATTCTACTGCCAATGTTTGTCTATGGAGATTGCATGGCTGTGTGCTCAATTTGATATACCTGTCAGATACGGGTGTGGCTGAATCCACAAATTTAGACAGTTATCCACATACTTTTGTGTGTATATGTATGTATGTATGTGTATATATATACACACACACACACGCACAAAAAATATACACTTTTTTGATACTTCAGGGGTCATAAAATTAAAATAAATAAATAGCTATATGGTTCTTGGAATGACCCACGTAAAATTTCATAAAGCTTAGTAGAATATGATACATACGACAGTGGACAGTCACACAGACACCTCAATTTCAATAATATATCTGAATCTTGAATTCAATCTAAATAAATATATCCATGCTATAAAAAATCTCTACAGACAATGGTATGCTGGCACCTGAGAGAACTCAGCCATGTAAGGGGTTAACTGCTCCAGGAAGAACAAGGTGCATAGCTGTATTGGGTGGGGAGAAGCATTTCAACGTTCCTTGCAGAAATTAAACTAAAGTACTGTATACAGTGTATTGGGTATGGTACCACACTCTCAGGTTATTCATAAATATCTATTAAATACGTACACACTGAGTCTATTATCTCACAGAAAGGACAAAGATATTAAATGACCACAAACACATAAAGGTGAGTAGAGAGATTAACATTTATAGTTAAGTTGAAGATGAACTTTACTGTGTTGACTGTATGTTAAACTTTTTATCCTTTTGTAATAGGATTATTTTCTATGTCATTTGGTAACGCCATGTATCAAGATTGGCTAGTATCTGCCATTAACGCAATGATGGCAACTCTAAAGCTAAAACTACAGCTAAGCTGACTGATTCTCGATTGTTTAAAAATAGTTTCACTTTTGTTCTCTTGTCTAGATATGGCTACCTCCAATCCCATGTCTGACGAGCAGTTCCTGTGTTCTGTCTGTCTGGATGTGTTCACTGAGCCGGTCACAACTTCATGTGGACACAACTTCTGCAGGACCTGTATCAGCGGATACTGGAAAACCATTGACCTGTGCCAGTGTCCAATATGTACGCATAAGTTCCACACGAGACCAGACCTTCTAGTCAATACATTCATTGTTGAGATGGCTGCTCAGTTCAGGAAGTTAGTTCAAGTGAAAACTACCAGCAGCCCAGACCAATGCCCTGCCAAACCTGGAGACGTGTCCTGTGATGTCTACACTGAGATGAAGCTCAAGGCCCTGAAGTCATGCCTCGTGTGTCAGACCTCTAACTGTGAGACTCATGGACATATTCAATCTCTCCATATCCCAGTCTGTTGTCCCCACTTGCTTCAAGTGTAACTAAGAAAGCAAAGTTAACTCAACTAAATGACTATCACTACTGTCATCATGAAGTGCTTTGAGAGGTTGGTGAAGGACCATATCACCTGCACCTTACCTACACCCTAGAACCAATACAATTCGCATATCGTTCCAACAGATCCACGGCTGACACAATCGCCATTGCACTGTACACTGCACTATCCCACCTGGACAAGAGAAATACCTATGTAAGAATGCTGTTCATTGACTACAGCTCAGCCTTCAACACCATAGTGCCCTCCAAGCTCATCACTAAGCTCAGGGCCCTGGGTCTGAACCCCTCCATGTTGAACTGGGTCCTGGACTTCCTTATGGGCTGACCCCAAGTGGTGAAGGTAGGCAACAACACCTCTGTCATGTTGATCCTCAACCCGGGGGCCCCACAGGGGTGCGTGCTCAGCCCCCTCCTGTACTCCATGTTCACCCATGACTGCGTGGCCACGCACGTCTCCAACTCAATCATCAAGTATGCTGACGACACAACAGTGGTAGGCCTGATTACCAACAACGATGAGACAGACAGCAGGGAGGAGGTCAGATCCCTGGTGGAGTGGTGCCAGAAAAATAACCTCTCCCTCAACGTCATCAAAACCAAGGAGCTGGTCGTGGACTACAGGAGAAATCAGAGAGCAAGCCCCTATCCACATCGACAGGGCAGCAGTGGAGCGGGTCAAAAGCTTTAAGATCTTCGGCGTGCACATCACTGACAACCTGAAATGCTCCCTTCACACAGACAACGTGGGGAAAAAGGCACAACAGCACCTCTTCAACATCAGGAGGCTGAAGAAATGAGGCTTGGACACTAAGACCGTCACAAACTTCGACAGATCCACAATTGAGACCATCCTGTCAGGCTGTATCACCATCTGGTATGGCAATTGTGCCATCCACAACCGCAGGGCTCTCCAGAGGGTGGCACGGTCAGCACGACGCATCACTGGGGGCACACTGCCTTCCCTCCAGAACATCTACAGCACCTGTCACAGGAAGGCCAAGAAGATCATCAAGAACCTCGGCCTGTTTACCTCGCTATCATCTATAAGGCAAAGACAGTACAGGTGCATCAAAGCTGGGACCAAGAGAGTGAGAAACAGCTTCTATCTCAAATCCATCAGACTGTTAAACAGTCACCACTAGCTTCAGTCACTGTTCTAGCCGGCTCCCACCCGGTACTCTAATCTACACCTTACGTAGTTATTGAATAATGGTCACTTCAATAATGTTTACATTCAAAATACACCATTATATGTATATATATTTGTATTCCGGTCTTTGACAATCCAGTTGAATAGTAAAAACAAATAACTATTCAGTCTAGCACAGTCCCAGAGCTATATAATAGTGATGGGTATTTATGACATCAGTTTGGAATAGTAGGCTTATGCCACTGTGGTGTCTGGTTGATGTAATATGGAAATGTGATTATGTGGTGGTTGATGTAGCCTTATTCTATGAAATATGATTGAATTGGATGTAATTTTTGGGGGGAAACAATCTGTAATATTTGTGTGTTTATAATGGTCAATTTCTGTAGTGTTGCTGACTCATTACCACTATATATAATTATCAAAAGATTTTCACAAATAAATTCACGTTATGGCACCTTGTGTGTCTGCCTGTCTGAAGTTTCAATAACATGAATGACACTCATTTAGGGACAATCATTTGTTTTTCAAAGGACAATGACCTGGAACACACCAAGGAGAGTGATGGAGTGCTGCATCAGATGACCTGACCTCCACAATCACCCGACCTTAACCCAATCGAGATGGTTTGGGATGAGTTGGACTGCAGAGTGAAGGAAAAGCAGCCAACAAGTGCTCGTCATATGTGGGAACTCCTTCAAGACTGTTGGAAAAGCATTCCAGGTGAAGCTGGTTGAGAGAACGCCAAAAGTGTGCAAAGCTGTCATCAAGGCAAAGGGTGGCTACTTTGAAGAGTCTAAAATATACACACTTTTTTGGTTACTGCATGATTCCATTTGTGTTATTTCATAGTTTTGATGTCTTCACTATTATTCTACAATGTAGAAAATAGTAAAAATAAAGAAAAACCTTTGAATAAGTAGGTGTGTCCAAACTATTGACTGGTACACACGCTAAAAATTCATACTCTACAGACAATGGAGAACTGGCATCTGAGAGTTCAGCCATGTAATGGGTTAACTTCCATGAGGAACAGTGGATGAGGAACAGTGGATGGGGAAGAAATGTAGATGGGGAGGAGCATTGCACTGTCACTGAGCTGAAATGAAACTGAAGTACACAGTGTATTGTGTATGGTACCAAACTCTCTCCAGCTCTTCAGAT
>NW_026600437.1:75000-126546 GCF_029448725.1 Salvelinus fontinalis | reverse complement strand
TGGGTTTCTGACTCATCATTGTATATCATTCTCAAAGACAATTTTTGACTAAAAAATAAATGTACATGTTATGGCACCTTGTCTGTCTGCCTTTCTGAACTGATAACAACACAACACTAAACTAAAGGCAAAGAATTAGTGAGTGAATGAGGAAAACGATCAAGAGAAACATGACAGTCACACAGGCACCTTAACTTAAATGATGTATTATTGACTTTAATCTAAATAAAAAAATATCCATGCTATAAAATGCATAATCTACAGACAATGGAAAACTGGCATCTGAGAGAGTTTAGCCATGTAATGAGTTAAGAGGGGAGGAGCATTTCAACAGCACTTTGCTGAAGTGGATTGGGAGGAGCATTTCAACAGCACTTTGCTGAAATGAAACTTAAGTATACAGTGTATTGAGTATGGAATAAACTCTCCCCAGCTCTTCAGAAATATCTATTAAATACACAGTCTACTATCTCACAGAAAATACAAAGATATTACCCACAAACGCATGCAGGTGAGTAGAGAGATTAAAGATGGACAGATAAATTAAGTTAAATTAAGATTAAGTTCAACCATGTTTGATGTGTGTAAATCCTTTTTATTTTCCAACAGTATATTAAAAGTATTTATTCTTTGGTTATAGTACTATTTTCTATGTTATATGGTAACACGTGTCTAAATTGCCTAGTATCCCTCCATAACGCAATGTTGGAAACTCTAAAGCTTAAACTACAATTTAGTTGACTGATTCTAGATTATATATTTTTTACAGTTGACTTTTCTTTCTCTGTCTTGATATGCCCACCTCCAGTAGTCTCCTGTATGAAGAGCAATTCCTGTGCTCTACCTGTTTGGATGTACTGTAGTCACTGAGGAAGGCTGAAGGTCTCATTAAAGAGCTGGAGCAGGAAACCACTGAGCTAAAGAGAAGAAGCACTGAGCTGGAGCAGCTCTCACACACTGAGGACGACCTAAACCTCCTCCAGAGCTTCCCATCCCCGTGCAGCCCTCCACTCACCAAGGACAGTGATCTGTGTGTGGGGATTGTGAGGAGAGCCGTGTCTCAGCTAGAAGAGACAGTCATGAGTGAGATGAAGAGGTTGTTTGATGATGAGCTGAAGAGGATTCAGCAGTATGCAGTGGATGTGACTCTGGACCCTGATACAGCAAGCCCCTGGCTCATTCTGTCTAAGAATGGGAAAGAAGTGAGAACTGGAGAAAAAAAACAGAAGCTCCCTGATAACCCAAAGAGGTTTGATTCTGCCGTTAATGTCTTGGGTAAGAAAGGCTTCTCCTCAGGGAGATTCTACTATGAGGTCACTGTTACAGGGAAGACTGAGTGGAATTTAGGAGTGGCCAGAGAGTCTATCAACAGAAAGGGGACTGTCGCATTAAGCCCTGATAATGGACGCTGGGCAGTGATCCTGAGGGATGGGAGTAAGTACACAGCTTGTGCCGCGACCCGTGTCCACCTCTGCATGAGAGAGAAGCCCCAGAAGGTGGGGGTGTTTGTGGATTATGAGGAGGGTCAGGTCTCATTCTATGATGTGGAGGCCAGGTCTCATATCTACTCTTTCACTGGCTACATCTTCACTGAGAAACTCTATCCATACTTCAGCCCTTTGCTCAATGATGGTGGTAAAAACTCTACTCCTCTAATCATCTCTCCTGTCAATCACACAGACTGAGTTTGAACCTGAAATTAACTGACCTGGAAAATTAATAACTCAATTAGAGTTCACTCTTTCATCAAACACTAGGAAGAATATTTCACTGTAGTATATTAACGGATGTTTGTTATTATTATTTGACTTCTAAACGAACACTCCTTTATCTGATCTTAACGGAGCATTGGGCCGGCCACTCTTCAATATCACCTGGGCCAGCACAGGTGAAACACCTTCCCACTAATGAGATGACAAACCAGCACAGGTGTAACACATACTGAGTAACGAGGGGACGCCAATCAGTGCGCCCCACGTGCTAACGTTCAAACTCTAAATATAAATGGAAAAACCAAAGCCTATAAATGACATTGTCAGTCTGTTAGACATGATGAGTGCAGAAGCAATGTAACATAGTCTACCTGTATTACCAATATCTCCGAGGCTCACAACAAGGTATGACTTCATGTCTGGAAGAGAGAATTCAGAGGTTGTTCTGATTATTGTCCCGCATGATGAAATCGGGGAGTAGACGTTGGCTCTGTCTCTGTCCGATAGCAAGTTTGTATGTTTGTCACACGCAATATCTCAGACTGGATGGCCTGTTTTTGATGAAACTTGGTTGTATGATGTGTCTTGCTGTAGAGATCTGGCATTTTCTAAATGACACAGACTGGCCAGGTGGAGGCACTATAACAAGCAATTGAAAATGCACATTTTGAAAGGTCACGCCCCTCAACCAGTTTGTCCAAAAATCATGAAATTCAGTACATTGGTCCTCCTTCACAAGGAACAAATTTGCAGCAGGGATCCATAAGGTCCACCATGATGGATATTATGCCATTTAGAATTTTGTGAAAAACACTTAAAACGCTACTCCTCTGGCACTGAATGACCGATCTGCAAGAAACTTGATATGCGCCACATATGTACACACATCTCTCAACGCAACATATTCCAGACTAGTATCTAAAAACAACATGGCCGTAATGGCCAATAAACTTTCATGTGGTCCGAAACATAAATCAGTCACAGATAGTTGTATTGTAACAAATTTGGTGCACATGTTGAAAACACTGTCAACAAGAACCAACATATGCAAGAACATTCATATCGACCACAAGGTGACACTATAACTGGCACATGTTTTGTTAATATCAGCATAGTCTAGTTTGAATTTGCCGGGGGAAGGGGAGGTATCATTTAGGAGGACGAAATGTTTAATGTTGCATTGTTTTAATTCTGATAATATCAGCACTATATGTTTGTTTTACTTAGATATATACAATGCATATACTCTGTTGATCCGCAATAGCTTTAATGGACACTGAGTAACATTCAGGATGTCTGGATAATTAAGTTCAGTTGAATAGTGATATAATTGGTATTCAGTATAGCACAGCACCAGAGCTTTAGAATAGTGGTGGGTATTTATGACATCAGCCTTATTCTATGAAATATGATTGAATTGGATGTCATTTTTTTTATATGGGGGTGTTTGTAAACGTCTGTAAACGTCTGTTTCTATGGTTTTGAAGACTCATTGTCACGGCATTTCAACATCACCTTGTCGAAATAAAACTAAAGTATACAGTGTATTGTGTACGGTACCAAACTCTCTCCAGCTCTTCAGAAATATCTATTCACTACCTATACACTGTGTCTACTTTCTCCCAGAAAGAACAGAGATATTATCCACAAACAAGCAGGTGAGTAGAGACATTAACATGGACAGACAAATTGAAAGGGAAGCTTTAGTGTGTTTACTACCTCTTTTACTTTTTTGTTTTTACCGTGTGCAAATCCTTTTTACTTTTTCAACTGTATGTTTAAACTCTTTATCCTTTGGTTAGGAGACTATTTTCAATGCTATATGGTAACACATTGTATCAAGATTGGCTAGTATCCGCCCATAATGCAATGCTGGAAACTCTAAAGCTAAAACTACAACTGAATTGATTGATTCTACAAAAAAAACAGGTGCTAAGAAGAACCATACAGGGTTCTTTGGTTTGTCCCCATTGGGCAACCCTTTTGGTGCTGGGTAGAACCCTTTGTAGAAGGTTCTATCCAAAACCCTTTATGAAGGGTTCTTCAAAGAACCCCCTGTATATGGTTCTACCTAGAAGCCTCTATGAAGGGTTCTACCAAGAACCATTTTATCAGCTAAAGTTTCTACCTAGAACCGTCTATGAAGGGTTCTATTGAGAATCCTCTTATCTTTGGAGAGTTTTTCCTGGAACCCTGTATGAACGGGTGGAACACACAAGCCTTATTAGCTTTTCAAATGAAATTATTTATGACAATACATTACATGTATCTTATACAATGGGTGGGTCTAATCCTGAATGGTGATTGGTTAAAACCGTATTCCAGCTGTTGTCTATTCCACAAGTTACCACAGGCATTTTAACGTCATAGATTTAGCCAATTTTCTCTGTTCCATCTGACTGCGCAATCCACCGTCTCATCAGCCCAGCCAGGCCATCTGTAAACTTGATCTCCACTATAAAAAGCATCTACAACAGTAGAGATTTGAATAAAATGTAGTCGGTCTCTCCGACATTTGCAACATTGTTTCAATATTCAAATTCATTCTCCAGCTGTTCCATAGCAGCAAACGTGTCGGGAGGAGACAGACAGGCAGGCAGCTTTCTCAGTCAGTCGAAATCATGAATCAGCTGGCATAATTTTTCTATATATATACAAAGAAATGTCAGTAGAAAACAGGTAGAACTAAATTAAATGCAGCTAGTTTGCAGTCTTTCCAGCAGTACTGTTGGCTAGCTCCTCTGAACAACAGTGTCCTGAGGAGAGAGCACATTTTCTATGCCAGGTGAAATCACGCATCACTAGCTCATTGTTTTGGATGTATCCAAATAAATGTCACTAGAAAATACCTTAAACAAAAGCTAATGTAGCTACTTTGTTGTTATTCTGGCTGCACTGTTTGACGTGACGAAGTTATCCATAGTTGTCTAGCTAGCAAGCAAGGGATAAGAACGTTGCCAGCAAGTATGGCAATAGAACATTTAGAACGAACGACTGGGTCGCGTCTCTGGCAACCGAACCGATAGACCAGCCGGCTGGGTAGCAACCCTAGATTTGTGTCGGGACTATATCTTGTGGAAAGATTAAATAGTATGAATAAATGAAAACGTTTAATGAAAATATGTAAATCATTATTTGAATATGTTGGTAACCCATTGTATAAAAGTGATAAAACCCTCAAAGCCAGTGTGTGTCTCAGGCCTAACAACACCCGTGCCATTATATCTTCCAAACACAGGCTTCTTGTGCATTATCACTTAAATAAGGCCTTTCTTTGAGGGCCTAACTACAGTATACCCCTATCACAGTTTATTCATCATTTCCTGGTTTACAGGCCACGTCAGGCCTGCAAGTCACATTATGCTCGCTTGAAAAGTGATTCAATAATTCAATATTGGAATCAAGCCAGAGTTCGCAAATCCAACAAGTGGAATTGTTAATCACCTGCAACTTGCATTCAGAATGACTGCAGGGTAGGGAAGATTGAATAATGAGACTACCTCAATCATCTAAACTGGAACAACCAAAATTACTAACAGATTGGATTAGTTTAGAAAACTGTATGTTATTTATCTCTGTGTAGCATAAAATTTATTAACCAATAAATGTACAGATTTTACAGTAAAATAAACTATTCTAACAATATCTCTGCAATAGAGCATGCTGTAAAATATTATATACGGTTCGATGTAGAACTAAGAGTGTAAAGAAAAAAATTGTTTGAGACATTTTATGTTAAACTCGCATTTTGATCACTCAGACGAAGAAGAAACATTGGCGATAAAGCAGGACTTTTCTCCATCTAGATATGGAGTCCCCCAGCAGTGGTGTCTGAAGAGCAGTTCCTGTGCTCTGTCTGTCTGGATGTGTTCACTGAGCCAGTCTCTATTCAATGTGGACACAACATCTGCATGGCCTGTATCAGGAAGTACTGGGATAGAAGTGACATATACCAGTGTCCCATCTGTAAAAATATATTTGATAAGAGACCAGATCTCTTTGTTAATGCTTTGATTCCTGAGATCGCCGTTCAGTTCAGGAAGTCAGTCCAGTGAAAGCTACCAGCAGCCCAAACCAATGTCCTGCCAAACCTGGAGAAGTGTCCTCCTCTCCCTGAGAGAGAAGCCCCAGAAGGTATACTCCTGTTGTAAAGAGAAGCAATGTGCTTAATATTAGGAATGTTTAGAAATAAATATAGTAGGCCTAGCCTATAGAAAGCTGATGGGATCCTTCTGTTTCTAATAGAGGCCATCGCTCTGTTTTCTCAGGCAATTGCATAGCCTATAGAAATGTTGCGCAACATGAGCTCATGGGCTCTCATGAAGAGTTTGATTAGATTTCCGATAACATTTGCATTACATTTGCATTAGAGGGACAATAGAGTGCTGAGTACCAGACAGTTAGCACGTTTGGTAGGCTACTAATGACCATCAGCAGCATCAGAGCTTGGAGAAGCCTAATTACTGTGACTAAACAGTCATGTGGAATTTTACTGCCGTCTTGGTTCGTGACTGCCGGTAATACGGTCACGATAACAGCCCTACTCATCATCACGGTATATAATTATCGAAGATACATTTTCACAAAAAAACTAAATCGCACGTTATGGTATCTTGTTTGTCCGTCTGAACTTTAAATAACTTGAATGGCACTCATTGTTAAATAATTAGTGAGTGAATGAGTTATTGAAAGACAAAAGAGATTGAGAGAAATATGACAGTGGTCAGTCGCACAGACACCTCACCTCAAAATAATGTACTCTTGACATGAATCTAATTAAGTATATCCACACCCTACAGACAATAGTAAGCTTGCATCAAAGAGTTTAGGCAAAGGGGTTAACTTTTCCAGGAATAACAAAGTGCATAGTAGTATTGGGTGGGGAGGACCATTGAAACTTGACTTTGCTGATATGAAACGTAAGTATACAGTATGCTGTGTATGAGATTAAACTCTCTCCAGCTCTTCAGAAATATCTATTAAATAGCTACACACCGAGTCTACTGCCTCACAGAAAGGACAGAGACATTATCCACAAACACATGCAGGTGAGTAGAGAGTTTAAAATGGACAGTTAAGTTGCAGATAACCTTCACCGTATTTCATGTGCAAATCCTTTTTATTTCTCAACGGTAGGTTTAAACTATTCTTTGGTTATAAGATTATTTATGTTATAAGGTATGTGACCCGATTCAGGAAACTAGGCGCATGTCACAAGTCACAACTTCACAGGAGAGCGGTTTGAACGTAAAAAGACAGCACAGAAAAACACAGCAACCTTCCCACTAGCCATGATTGGCTGAGATAATGAGTGGGCTGGACATGCCGAGAGATAAGTTCGGATTGGTATAGAAGGCTTTTGTCTATTTGAATAATCATCCGTGGATCTGTTGGGGCGATATGAAAATTGTAGTTGGTCAAGGGTGTCGGGTAAGGTGGAGGTGAAATGATCCTTAACTAGCATCTCAAAGCACTTTATTATTACAGAAGTGAGTGCTACGGGGCAATTTAGTGATTTAGTTCAGTTACCTTTGCTTTCTTGGGTACAGGAACAACGGTGGACATCTTGAAGCAAGTGGGGACAACAAACTGGGATAGCGAGAGATTCAATATGTCCGTTAACACTTCGGGCAGCTGGTCTGCAGATGCTCTGAGGACGCGGCTTCGTATGTCGCCTTGGCCGGCAGCCTTGTGACAGTTAACACGCTTAAATGTCTTACTCACGTCAGCCACGGAGAACGAGAGCTCACAGTCTTCATGAGTGCCGTTGGCCCACGACGGTGTCTATGTGTTTTGCTCAAACAGGGCGAAGAAGGTGTTTATCTTGTCCGGGAGCGTGGCGTCGGTGTCCGCAACGTGGCTGGCTTTCCCTTTATAATCCGAGATTGTCTGGAGTCCCTGCCACATACGTCTCATGTCTGAGCCGTTGAATTGGGACTCTACTTTGTCCCTGTACTGTCATCTTGCCTCTTTGATTACCTTACGGAGGGCATAGCTGTTCTGTTTGTCCATGTTCCCAGTCGCCTTGCCGTGGTTTAATGTTGTGGTCTGCGCTTTCAGTTTTGCCATCTATCCGCGGTTTTTGGTTTGGATAAGTTCTAATCATCACAGTGGGAACAACATCCTCTATGCACTTCCTGATGAACTCAGTCACCTAGTCAGTGTATACGTCAATATTGTTCTCAGAGGCAATGCAGAACATTTCCTAGTCTTGAAGCATAGATTCCGATTGGTCAGACCAACGTTCAAGAGTCGTTACCATGGGTACTTCCCGTTTAAGTTTCTACCTATAGAAGAGGAGGCATGACCTGATTTGCCAAAAGGTAGGGCGGGGGAGTGCCTTGTCGAAGGGGGAGAGCTCGATCCGCGAGTAGCACAGGAGATGTGTTGATAAAACTTTGGTAGTGTTTTCCTCAGATGTAATTTATTATAGTCCCCAGCCACAATAAATTGGGCCGAGGATATGCATAGTTCCTATAAAGCCGTCGTAGGGTCGGCTTCGGGGGGAAATATACGGCCGTGACAATGACAGAAGAAGATTATCTCGGGAGGTAATGCGATCGGCATTTGATGGTGAGGTATTCCAGATCAGGAGAACAAATGGACTTGAGTTCCTGTACTTTACCACAATCACACCATGAGTAGTTTGAGTAACCACAAAACATACACCTCCACTTTTCTTGTTCCCTGAGAGTTCTTTCTTCCTGTCTGTGCGATGGACGGAGAACCCAGCTGGCTAAATCCCCATCCCTCAGCTTTATAACAAACCAAGTGGCGGGGCTGCAAACTGGGGCTGCCACTTTTTGTCTTTACAGAATAAAACAATGGAAGACACAAATAAAAGGGCCAAAACTAATAGGACTCCACTGATTAAATCACATTTAGTGACATAAAGAGCAAGTCTGAAAATGGATGTTGGGATCGTTAATGTAACGGGGGAAGAGTTACATCAGAGAACTACTGGAACACTGATTGCTGAGTTAGTAGTCACTAACTCTCTCACACACACACACACACACACACACACACACACACACACACACACACACACACACACACACACACACACACACACAGAAACATTGTTGCATTTCAACTTTAGATCACCAGTTAGTGTGATAAATGTGATAAAATAGATTTGCAATGGGAAGAAATAGCTGGTTTGTTCATTTAATTTTGGACATGAAATGGTTGCCCTTTTGTATTGTTATGATTTCATGTTGCCATTGTTTACAGACGACTCGTTGCGGAAGCTTCCGTAGCCTGGCAACCTTGAGCAACCAGATCTAAACTATTCGGTTCCACCAAAATAACATTTCCAGTCAGAGTTATATTCAGTTTCTCTAGGAACAATATTTACGACTCCACGTGTTGAATGTGTACTTCGCTATCAAATAAGTGTTTACAACACGTTTTTAACCAGGGTCTCTGTGGGCTGCCATTGTAATCCATTCTAGACCACACAGTCATGCGAGAGCTACAACGCAATCTCCCACTTCCACAGGCGAAAATGGGGATGCTATGTTTTCAGTTATTTTCTTGATTTTTGAGTTTGATAGAACATGTTGGAAGATTTTTGGTCCTATAGTCACGGTTCGCCACTGGACACATACCCACACGTACACAGCCAAACATGACACCTATAACATTGATTTTCTAGGGTTAGAGGTTAAACTGTGGTGATAGGGAGGGTGTCAATTACAAGACCACCTAATGGCTACATAGATAACAGCACAGTAATACACAGAACATCTATTTAAGCATTATTGACAATGACAAGTATCCAATAGCAGCAGTCTATTGCTAAAACTGATTCAGTGGCTCAGATCTGGAGAAGAAAAACTACAAAGAAAAATAACTAAAACATTAAAATAGCCAATTGTTCTCTTCCCAGGTAGAATTATTTTAATAAAATGAGTTTACAATAATCATGCTGTTTTACTGAGGGAGAGAGAGCACACTGACTCTAAAAGGAGAACTGTAGAGAGGGAGCTAACAAGAGAGGGAAAGAGAGAGACGACCGAGAGGGAGGGAGAGAGAGAGAGAGAGAGTACGAGACGACCGAGAGGGAGGGAGGGGAGGGAGGGATCGAGACGACCAAGAGGGAGGGAGCGAGACAACCGACCGAGAGGGAGGGAGGGAGCGAGACAACCGACCGAGAGGGAGGGAGGGAGCGAGACAACCGACCGAGAGGGAGGGAGGGAGGGAGACGACCGAGAGGGAGGGAGGGAGGGAGGGAGACGACCGAGAGGGAGGGAGGGAGGGAGCGAGATGATTGAGAGGGAGGGAGGGAGAGAGACAACCGGAGAGAGAGAAAGAGAGACAACCGGAGAGAGAGAAAGAGAGACAACCGGAGAGAGAGAAAGAAAGAGACCACAGATACAAAGAGAGACAGGGAGATAAAGCTGATTTTTTTTAATAGTAGCTAGGAATGCTATTTGGCTAATACACCCTGTATCTAATTAGGTTGAAAAATGCAGTGTTTTCCCCAAAAGAGTGGCACAGGGATGACAGCATGTCAAGCTGATGTTACGCATGATTCACAGCCCAAAGCATCAGCAAACCAACATAGCTACGCTCAGAGAGGAGGGGAGGGGGAGGGAGAGTGGGGGAGGGAAGAGAAAGGGAAGAGGGGTGCTAGTGGGGAGAGAGAGGGGAGAGAGAGGTGGGGCGGGAAAGAGGTGGGGAGAGAGAGAGAGAGAGAGGAGAACATGTGAGAAAGGAGGGGAGAGAGGACAACAAAAGAGAGATGGGGTAATGCTGCTGCCTCATAGTATAGGTGAGAGAGAGACAGAACGAGATGGACGAATGAAAGAGGAAAGGAAAAAGACGAGACAGACTAAATAACAACCCATTTCATCTATACAGCAAATGGGCCACATGTCAGATCTCATGGAGTCAACACTAGCACAGCTGTGTGATCTACCAGTGAAATATACACACTGATGCAGCTGACACACCGTGCACTATACCAACACAGAGGACATAGGGCTTTGAACATGGTAGTAACATGGAGATTATAGAACATAAAACCAGGTGGAGAGATGGGAAAGAGACAGAGAGAGACAGAAAAAGAGAGTGTGAGCATGAAGAGACGAAGAGAGAGAGAGACAGGGAGAAAGAGCAAGAGAGAGTGTGAGGAGAGGAAGAGAGAAGGATAGGAAGACAGGAAGAAGAAAAATAGTAATGGGGAGACAGAAGAGATAGTTTAGGCCGGGGACCATTGATCAGCCACATCAGGGGTGTGGCCTAGAGCCCTAATGAAACCCAAACTCCTAGAACAAATCACAGCTTCGTGTAAACAAATTCATCTCCACGGCAATGTGTCTGTCACCACAGCGATGGTCGAGGTCGCCGTGATTGAGACAGAAGAGGGGGACAGATCACCACGGTAACACAAGCCCTGGTCAGGTCTAGTTTCAGGGAAGTGTGTGTGTGTGCCTATCCATGTCTATGTCAATGTGTGTGTGTGCATTTGTGTGTGTCTGCATGCTTGTGTGTGTGTGACAGAGCGGTGTTAAATCACTAATGGCCGCCACGCATCCCAATTGACCAGGGTCACAGCACAACAACAGTGTTGCCGCGGGGACACATCAATCAACCTGGACATTTCTCTTTCTCTCAACACAGCCCGGCTACAACAGACAGAGAATAGCCTGGTCATAATCACCAGAAAATAAAGAGAAGAGAACATGAACAAAGAGGAGGAAGGGAAGGAGGAGGATGATCAAAAGAGAGGAAGAGGTGACATAAAAGGAGGAGAGAACCAGGGACGGGAGAAAGGAGAGAGAACCAGGGACGGGAGAAAGGAGAGAGAACCAGGGACGGGAGAAAGGAGAGAGAACCAGGGACGGGAGAAAGGAGAGAGAACCAGGGACGGGAGAAAGGAGAGAGAACCAGGGACGGGAGAAAGGAGAGAGAACCAGGGACGGGAGAAAGGAGAGAGAACCAGGGACGGGAGAAAGGAGAGAGAACCAGGGACGGGAGAAAGGAGAGAGAACCAGGGACGGGAGAAAAGAGAGCGAACCAGGGACGGGAGAAAGGAGAGCGAACCAGGGACGGGAGAAAGGAGAGCGAACCAGGGACGGGAGAAAGGAGAGCGAACCAGGGACGGGAGAAAGGAGAGCGAACCAGGGACGGGAGAAAGGAGAGCGAACCAGGGACGGGAGAAAGGGGAGCGAACCAGGGACGGGAGAAAGGAGAGCGAACCAGGGACGGGAGAAAGGAGAGCGAACCAGGGACGGGAGAAAGGAGAGCGAACCAGGGACGGGAGAAAGGAGAGCGAACCAGGGACGGGAGAAAGGAGAGCGAACCAGGGACGGGAGAAAGGAGAGCGAACCAGGGACGGGAGAAAGGAGAGCGAACCAGGGACGGGAGAAAGGAGAGCGAACCAGGGACGGGAGAATGGAGAGAGAACCAGGGACGGGAGAATGGAGAGAGAACCAGGGACGGGAGAAAGGAGAGAGAACCAGGGATGGGACCCTTAGGGAAAAACCACATGAATTACACATGAACACTTGTGAAGTGTTCAAAAAATACATGTTTTCATGTGATCACGTGATCTTGTGTGAAGTTAATGTGATAACATGTGACAACATGTGAAACTACACATGTGAAAACGTAATCACATCTGAAGTGTTCCAAAAACATGTTTTCACATGTAAAAATGTATGGGAAATCATGTGATTTTCCACACGTGAAATCATGTGCTTTTTTCTGTAACGGGTGAATGGAGAGAAACAAGAGGGAGAGGGCATAGGAGGGTCAGGAGGAGAGAGGGAGAGGGCATAGGAGGGTCAGGAGGAGAGAGGGAGAGGGCATAGGAGGGTCAGGAGGAGAGAGGGAGAGGGCATAGGAGGGTCAGGAGGAGAGAGGGAGGGCATAGGAGGGTCAGGAGGAGAGAGGGAGAGGGCATAGGAGGGTCAGGAGGAGAGAGGGCATAGGAGGGTCAGGAGGAGAGAGGGAGAGGGCACAGGAGGGTCAGGAGGAGAGAGGGCACAGGAGGGTCAGGAGGAGAGAGGGAGAGGGCACAGGAGGGTCAGGAGGAGAGAGGGAGAGGACACAGGAGGGTCAGGAGGAGAGAGGGAGAGGACACAGGAGGGTCAGGAGGAGAGAGGGAGAGGGCATAGGAGGGTCAGGAGGAGAGAGGGAGAGGGCACAGGAGGGTCAGGAGGAGAGAGGGAGAGGGCATAGGAGGGTCAGGAGGAGAGAGGGAGAGGGCATAGGAGGGTCAGGAGGAGAGAGGGAGAGGGCATAGGAGGGTCAGGAGGAGAGAGGGAGAGGGCATAGGAGGGTCAGGAGGAGAGAGGGAGAGGGCATAGGAGGGTCAGGAGGAGAGAGGGAGAGGGTATAGGAGGGTCAGGAGGAGAGAGGGATGAGGGGAGCGGACAGACAGAGAGGACATGAAAACAACCAAGTAGAGAAGAGAGTTGACAGAGGAGTGTCCTGAGACTGGAGTGAATAGAGGAGGACAAAAGGATGAATTGATGAAGAGAAAGGAGGAGAAGAAGAAACCATCAGAAAACTGGGACTATCACAGAGATGACATGGCAGTCATTCTGTGTCTTGGCCAGCTGCCGTGGTCCTATCAGCACTGTAATTACTCCACTTGGCTGTGATTACAGTATCAGAAAGGGGCTGTGGTGAAAGCCTGCAATCATCCTATCAGAGAGAGCCTTTCACTCAACGATACTCACCATTCACTACTACTGCACTCCCTGGGCCCTGTTCCAACACTAACCTCCTTTTCGCAAGCGCATTTGGTTTTTGCCTCAATCTTGAGTCAATGGGAGATTTGCGTGGAGATTTTAATGAAGATGTCATGTTAGGATTTGGCCCACTTGCTTAGCCTAAAGCTATTTTCACACAAGCAACAGGTTCTCAAGATGACCAATTCTGTATATTCGCCTTGAGCCGTCAGCTGACTATCACATATCACCAACCATCGCAACTCGGGGCTTCCTCGGCTAGGCGAGAGCCCAAATTTTGTCCCAGGCTCCAGGCTCTGCCAGAAGGGTAAGATGAGGTTGAGAGTTTTCCAGGAGGTTTGTCACCGAGTGGAGAGTTGTGTGTGAGTAGCGGTGTGTGTGTGTGTTTGTATGTCTGCTCTCGCCTGGGCTATTCAATGAATAATTGCAGCTGGAGGGTAAGAGACACCCACAGAAACACAAAGGTTAGGGCTTTGGGATTATCAAACACCCCTTTGCCTCGTGTGTGTGTTTGTGTGTTCATGTGTGTTCATGTGTGTGAGAGAGAATTAATGAGTTGTGTGTTTGTGTCACAGTCCTATGATTGTGTGGTTCCTCCCTGTGGGATGTATTCACACTGTTATTAAAACTACTTCCTTCACTCTGTGATATGTTCACACTGTTATTCAAAGTGTTTTCTGTCCAATGGTACCAATTATATGCATATCCTGTCTTCAGAACCTGAGCAACAGGCAGTTTACTTTTGGCACGTCAGTCAGGCGGAAATGGAGAAAAAAGGACCCTAACCCTAAGTATTAAAGCTACTTCATTCACTCTGGGATGTGTTCACACTTATTAAAGCTACAGTGGCTTGTTCCCCCCCCTTGGCATTTTTCCTATTTTGTTGCCTTACAACCTAGAATTAAAATGGATTTTTGGGGGGTTTGTATCATTTGATTTGCACAACATGCCTACCACTTTGAAGATGCTAAATATTTCTTTCAGAACAGGTGTATATATATGCTGAGATCATGTGACACTTAGATTGCACACAGGTTGACATTATTTAACAAATGATGTGACTTCTGAAGGTAATTGTTTGCACCAGATCTTATTTAGGGGCTTCATAGCAAAGGGGGTGAATACATATGCACGCACGAATTTTCCATTTTTATATAGATTTTTTTTAAGTTACATTTTTCTTTTCACTTCACCAATTTGGACTATTTTGTGTATGTCCTTGTCCATTACATGAAACCAAAAATAAATATCCATTTAAGGTTGTAATCAACAAAATAGGAAAAACGCCAAGGGGGATGAATACTTTTACAAGGCACTGACCACCCTGCATACCACTGCTGGCTTGCTTCTGAAGCTAAGCAGGGTTGGTCCTGGTCAGTCCCTGGATGGGAGACCAGATGCTGCTGGAAGTGGTGTTGGAGGGCCAGTAGGAGGCACTCTTTCCTCTGGTCTAAAAAATATCCCAATGCCCCAGGGCAGTGATTGGGGACACTGCCCTGTGTAGGGTGCCGTCTTTCGGATGGGACGTTAACCTGTTGAGGCTGGGGGCGCTGTTGTCACTATTTATGGTAATCGTGTAATTTTTGAAACGGCTTCCTACAAAATTCTTGATCGTACAATATGCATATTATTATTATTATTGGATAGAAAACAGTCTATAGTTTTTATAGGAGTTGAAATTTTGTCTCTATGTGGAACAGAACCCATTCTACAGCAATTTCCCTGACATGGAGTCAGATTTCAGAAATTTTGGCCACTGTTCTGGAGTCAGTTTTAAAGCCAATGTTATTCCTATGAGTATACGGACACTGCTTACGTCTTCCCCTGGATGCCTTTACGTGATGACGATTTGAATGGGGTCGATTGCGCGTTCACAGGCACTATAAATTAAAAAACCCTGTAGCTAGTAAGTCTTTTGGAGCTGCGTCATGCGCGTGGAGGACACCGACCCGCACCTGTTCCAAGCATTAGTGTTGGGAGTAATCTTTCTCCGGTCATGTTAAGACTCATTATAGGAGTTAAAAACATCATAAGGTAGTTAATTTAAAGCGTTTTATAGCAATTTATATCCGTTTAGTGCGATTTTGGGACATTTATTTCTGAAACGCTGTGAATCGCCGGGCACGCTTCCAGTTCATCCCGAACGCAGTTGGCATTTCCACATGGCAAGAGGACAGCTTTCCACCAAAAGACGATTAGACCCAAGAAAGGATCCTTTGCCCAAGATACTGATGGAAGAACAGCTCAAAGTAGGACATTTTTATTATGATAAATCGTGTTTCTGTCGAAAAATGTTAGTGGCTTAGGACGCCATGTTTTTTGACGTAGCTTCGCTTGGCGCAAACTGTATTGAAAAGTAAGGATAATTTAAAAAATGTAATTCCGCGATTGTATTAAGAATTAAATTGTCTATCAATCGCTGTCCACCCTATATTTTTTAGTCACGTTTATGAGTATTTATGTATACGAGTAGATCACTGTCTAATATGGCGCACGGACATTTTCTCACCAGCTGGGCTACTTTCCCCATTGTCTAACCATGATTTTGGTGGCTAAATATGCACATTTTCGAACAAACTGTATATGCATGTTGTAATGTGATGTTACAGGGGTGTCATCTGAAGAATTCTGAGAAGGTTAGTGAAAAAAATAATATATTTTGGCGATGTTTACGTTATCGCTCACTTTGGCTAGAATTAATGCTGGGGTAATGTTTGCACATGTGCTATGCTAATATAACGATTTATTGTGTTTTCGCTGTAAGACACTTAGAAAATCTGAAATATTGTCTGTATTCACAGGATCTGTGTCTTTCGATTAGTGTATGCTGTGTATTTTTACGAAATGTTTGATGATTAGTGAGTAGGTAAACACGTTGCTCTATGTAGTTATTCTAGTCCATTTGTGACGGTGGGTGCAATTGTAACCTATGCCATCTACCTGAAATATGCACATTTTTCTAACAAAACCTATCCCATACCATAAATATGTTATCAGACTGTCATCTGATGAGTTTTTTTCTTGGTTAGGGGCTATAAATATCTTAGTTTAGCCGAATTAGTGATAGCTACTGTTGTTGGTGGACAAAGAAAAATGGTGGATTATGCTAATGTGTTTTTAGCTAATAGATTTACATCTTTACATATTGTGTCTTCCCTGTAAAACATTTTAAAAATCGGACATGTTGGCTGGATTCACAAGATCTGTGTCTTTCATTAGCTGTATTGGACTTTAATGTGTGAAAGTTAAATATTTAAAAAAAAAATTTTTTTTGAATTTCGCGGCTCTGCCTTTTCAGTGGGGGTGGGGGGGGGAGTGCCGCTAGCGGCACCCTCATCCTAGACAGGTTAAACGGGTGTCCTGACTCTCTGAGGTCATTAAAGATCCCATGGCACTTATCGTAAGAGTAGGGGTGTTAACCCCGGTGTCCTGGCTAAATTCCCAATCTGACCCTCAAACCATCATGGTCACCTAATAATCCCCAGTTTACAATTGGCTCATTCATCCCCCTCCTCTCCCCTGTAACTATTCCCCAGGTCGTTGCTGTAAATGAGAACGTGTTCTCAGTCAACTTACCTGGTAAAATAACGGTAAATAATAATAATAATAATTCACTCTGGGATGTGTTAACACTGTTATTAAAGCTACTTCATTCACCCTGGGATGGGTTCACACTGTTATTAAAGCTACTTCGTTCATCCTGGACATCTCTGCCCAAGGCACCGTCTGTCAAAGTCCACTCTGAGACTGGGTCTGGTACCATCAACACACAGACTGTACACACCACCTGACGGGCTGACCAATCAGGACCCAAGGCCACAAAAAGGATAATTCTGCTTCTAAGGAGGGTAAGTAAGGGAAACCCACACGTGCCCAAGGCTGTCCTAAGGGAATGACATCAGAGCCATGTATTGAGAGAGTTGAGTCATTGTGGTTTCTGCACTATGATGCATTTACATGACACTACGTGGCTTTGAATTACATCGAGAATTTAATAGGATCTCTGTGAGATGACCATTGTTGCCAAACATGATAATAGATCCCCTCAAATTAGTGCTCAGGCCTTTCTGGTGCTGCTTACCGGTCTAACTAAATAACTACACACACAGACACACACCAAAAGATGTCCAAAATAAGAATGTTCAGTAAGTCAGAGGGCCAATTGTGTCAAAGATGGAGAAATACAGAGAAGGGAGGGAGAGATACATAGAAGGGAGAGAGAGATATGGAGAGATACAGAGAAGGGAGAGAGTGTAACGGCTTTCCTCCTCCTCTTCATCAGAAGAGGAGGAGCAGGGATCGAACCAAAATGCAGCTGAGTTTGACGACATGATTTATTAAAGAAAAACACGAACTTGACTATACACTAACAAAACAAATAAACGGTGTAGACAGATCTGAACGACGGACTCACATAACACACGAGAACGCACGAACAGGGAAAAAAAGCCTACACATAAATGACACTGAACAAACAAACCGAAACCAGTCCCGTGTGGCGCAACGACATACACAAACACAGGAGACAATCACCCACCACGAACACTATGAAAACACCTACCTAAATATGACTCTTAATTAGAGGAACGCCAAACACCTGCCTCTAATTAAGAGCCATACCAGGCAACCCATAAACCAACATAGAAACAGAAAACATAGAATGCCCACCCAAACTCACGTCCTGACCAACTAACACATATAACAAACTAACAGAAATAGGTCAGGAACGTGACAGAGAGAGAGATATGGAGAGATACAGAGAAGGGAGAGAGATATATGGAGAGATACAGAGAAGGGAGACAGATATATGGAGAGATACAGAGAAGGGAGAGAGAGATACAGAGAGATACAGAGAAGGGAGAGAGAGATACAGAGGAGGGAGAGAGAGATACAGAGGAGGGAGAGAGAGAGATATGGAGAGATACAGAGAAGGGAGAGAGAGATACAGAAGGGAGGGAGAAATGTGGAGAAGAGAGGGAGAGATGTGAAGAGATACAGAGAAGGGAAAGAGAGATATGGAGAGATACATAGAAGGGAGGGGGAGATACGGAGAAGAGAGGGAGAGATACGGAGAAGAGAGGGAGAGATACGGAGAAGAGAGGGAGAGATACGGAGAAGAGAGGGAGAGATACGGAGAAGAGAGGGAGAGATACGGAGAAGAGAGGGAGAGATACGGAGAAGAGAGGGAGAGATACGGAGAAGGGAGAGAGAGGTATGGAGAGATACAGAGAAGTGAGGGAGAGATATGGAGAAGGGAGGGAGATATGTGAAGAGATACAGAGAAGGGAGAGAGAGATATGGAGAGATACAGAGAAGGGAGGGAGAGATATGGAGAAGAGAGGGAGAGATACGGAGAAGAGGGAGAGATACGGAGAAGAGGGAGAGATACGGAGAAGAGAGGGAGAGATACGGAGAAGAGAGGGAAAGATACAGAGAAGAGAGGGAGAGATATGGAGAGATACAGAGAAGGGAGGGAGAGATATGGAGAAGAGAGGGAGAGATATGGAGAAGAGAGGGAGAGATGCGGAGAAGGGAGAGAGAGATATGGAGATATACAGAGAAGAGAGGGAGAGATACGGAGAAGGGAGAGAGAGGTATGGAGAGATACAGAGAAGTGAGGGAGAGATACAGAGAAGGGAGGGAGAGATATGGAGAAGAGATGGAGATATGTAAAGAGATAGAGAGATATGGAGAGATACAGAGAAGGGAGAGAGAGATATGGAGAGATACAGAGAAGGGAGGGAGCGATATGGAGAAGAGAGGGAGAGATACGGAGAAGAGAGGGAAAGATACAGAGAAGAGAGGGAGAGATATGGAGAGATACAGAGAAGGGAGGGAGCGATATGGAGAAGAGGGAGAGATATGGAGAAGAGAGGGAGAGATACGGAGAAGAGAGCGAGAGATACAGAGAAGAGAGCGAGAGATACAGAGAAGAGAGGGAGAGATATGGAGAGATACAGAGAAGAGAGGGAGAGATATGGAGAAGAGAGGGAGAGATATGGAGAAGAGAGGGAGAGATATGAGGAAGAGATATGGAGAAGAGAGGGAGAGATATGGAGAAGAGAGGGAGAGATATGGAAAAGAGAGGGAGAGATATGGAAAAGAGAGGGAGAGATTTGGAGAAGAGAGGGGGAGATATGGAGAAGAGAGGGAGAGATACGGAGAAGAGAGGGAGAGATGCGGAAAAGGGAGAGAGAGATATGGAGAGATACAGAGAAGGGAGGGAGAGATATGGAGAAGAGAAAGAGATATATGGAGAAGAGAAAGAGATATGTGAAGAGATACAGAGAAGGGAGAGAGAGATATGGAGAAAAACAGATAAGGGAGAGAGAGATATGGAGAAGAGAGGGAGAGATTTGGAGAGATACAGAGAAGAGAGAGAGATACAGAGAAGAGAGGGAGCGATATGGAGAGAAACGGAGAAGGGTGGGAGAGATATGGAGAAGAGAGGGAGAGATATGGAGATAAACAGAGAAGGGTGGGAGAGATATGGAGAAGAGAGGGAGAGATATGGAGATAAACAGAGACGGGTGGGAGAGATATGGAGATAAACAGAGAAGGGTGGGAGAGATATGGAGATAAACAGAGACGGGTGGGAGAGATATGGAGATAAACAGAGAAGGGTGGGAGAGATATGGAAATAAACAGAGAAGGGTGGGAGAGATATGGAGATAAACAGAGAAGGGTGGGAGAGATATGGAGATAAACAGAGACGGGTGGGAGAGATATGGAGATAAACAGAGAAGGGTGGGAGAGATATGGAGATAAACAGAGAAGGGTGGGAGAGATATGGAGAAGGGAGGGAGAGATGGAGAGATACCGAGAAGGGAGGGAGAGAAATGGAGATAAACAGAGGGAGAGAGAGATAAACAGAGGGAGAGAGAGATAAACAGAAGGGAGAGATATGGAGAGAAAGAAATGTGTTCTTCTCAGCTTAACATACGACAAGCCCAATGTATTGAGCAGAGTAAACGAAAGAAGAAAAATATTTGTACGCTACGAGCTTCGCCACAGGGACTGTGACATCACAACAGACAGATCACACACACTTTTTGTTGCATACTCATACACACACCCTAATAAACACACACACCCTCAGAGTGTCTGAGCTCGTCTGGGCCAGTGTATGTATGGAGTTGACAGGTGACACACAGGGTTGACGCTAACGGGCATCAGGCGAGTCAGAGTTCCATTTCCAAACTGAGCCTCCAACACTCATACTACACAAGCCAATCTTCCTAATGAGTGAGAACACACACACACATGCGCGCACACACACACACACACACACATACTATTTCAATCTCGTGCACACAAACACTCATTTTCAATCTCAAACCCATACCAATAGGCACGGGCGCACACACAAACACATGTCCCTATTCCCCACCCACACCAAATCAGCAGGGAGAAAGGCTCCAATCAGCAGGCCCCACTGTGGAGGAGTGACAGCCTCTACACCCTGCTATTATTAGACTGAACTGGAGAGCAGAGAGAGAGAGCAGGAAGAGAGGGAGAGAGAAGAAGGATGGGGAGAGAGGGAAGAAATGGAGAGAGGGGAGATGTCGAAGAGACGGAGAGAGGGGGGGACATAGGGAAAAGACGAAGAGACAGAGGGGGGAGATGGAGAAGAGACGGAGAGAGAGGAGGAGATGGAGAAAGTGATGGATAGAGTGAACAAACCAAAGCAAAGAGAGAAAGGACAGGAGTGTGAAAGTCAAAGGAGGGAAATATGGGTAAAAAGATACATTAGAATAGAATGTGAGAGAAAGAGAGATTGAAAGAGAGAGGGGGGGTGGGACACCTCATCAAACCTTGATTCAGCCATCAAACCCACAAGGACACTTGGCCTAGTCTAGACATTGTAATCAACTTACCACCCCGCCTATCTACACACACACACACCACCCAGCCCACTCTGGCGCCCACACACACACACACACACACCTCCATGGCAACGATGACAGCACCAGCCGGCTGAAGTAGCATTAATGTGGCAGCCCATCCTAGGAGAGAGAGAGGGATAGAGGAATGTAGGGAGAGGTAGAGGGATATAGGAATGTAGGGAGAGGTAGAGGGATAGAGGAATGTAGGGAGAGGTAGAGGGATATAGGAATGTAGGGAGAGGTAGAGGGATAGAGGAATGTAGGGAGAGGTAGAGGGATATAGGAATGTAGGGAGAGGTAGAGGGATAGAGGAATGTAGGGAGAGGTAGAGGGATAGAGGAATGTAGGGAGAGGTAGAGGGATAGAGGAATGTAGGGAGAGGTAGAGGGATATAGGAATGTAGGGAGAGGTGGAGGGATAGAGGAATGTAGGGAGAGGTAGAGGGATATAGGAATGTAGGGAGAGGTAGAGGGATAGAGGAATGTAGGGAGAGGTAGAGGGATAGAGGAATGTAGGGAGAGGTAGAGGGATAGAGGAATGTAGGGAGAGGTAGAGGGATAGAGGAATGTAGGGAGAGGTGGCGGGATAGAGGAATGTAGGGAGAGGTGGCGGGATAGAGGAATGTAGGGAGAGGTGGCGAGATAGAGGAATATAGGGAGAGGTAGAGGGATAGAGGAATATAGGGAGAGGTAGAGGGATAGAGAATATAGGGAGAGGTAGAGGGATAGAGGGATGAGTAACACAGAAGATCGCCGCCATAAACAATCGGACGAATAGAGGAAGGGACAGACAGGCTGTGACTGTGGGGTGCGTCGCTAAATCCCCCATTAGCCCCTCAGAGCCACAGTGAGAGAAAGATAGAGAGAGAAAATGTGTGTGTGAGTGAAAAGGAGAGAAAGAGCAGGGAGAAAGCAAAAAAAGAGGGGACAGAGAAAGAGAGCGAATGAGACCACCAGAGCGAGAGGAAAAGAGAGGGATGAATCATTCCTGGACCCCCTCCCCCCCGTGTTGTTATTTTGGCTCTGTACTCTAGCAATTTGGATTTGAAATTATCACCTTATAAATACTTCCAAATTTGACGTTTGCAACAACTTCGAAATTTGAGGGTTAAGAAACGGATGAAAGTCTAATTCTGACGTGAGACTGAGACGTGGTAGCTTTTTGTACCTAGTCCCTCCCCCCCTTTTAGGGGACCAAAAATATTGTGACAAATTCACATATGTGTATTAAAGTAGCAAATACTTAACTTTCTACTACTTTAATACACAAGTGAATTTGTCCCAGTACTTTTGGTCCCCTAAAATTGGGGGACTATGAACAAAAAGTGCTGTAATTTCTAAAACGTTGCACCCGATATGAATGAAAATACCCCCAAAATATAAGCTGACAGTCTGCACTTTAATCCTCATAGCCATTGTATAAATTCTAATCCAAAGTGCTGGAGTACAGAGCCAAAACAACGAAAAGTGTGTCACTGTCCCAATACTTTTGAAGCTCACCTTATACTGGCCCACTACACACTATCTGAGCCAGTAACTAAATGACGAATAAATACATCCATAACCTCAGGTATGCATACTTGTGTGTGTGTGTGTGTGTGTGTGTGTGTCCCCATACATGCGCAGGGTGCCCTGTGTCCTCAGTGTGCCCATGCTAAAAGAGGCCCCAGGGGTACAAGGTCACTGAGAGCCTCTCTATCATCCCTGTAGTCACCCAGCCGTACACTACAACCCCCATTCTAGTCATTCAGAGCAACACACTGATGGAGCGTACGCGTGCGCACACACACACACACACACAGAACCACGTGCACACACACACACACACACACACACCGCTAAAACCAGGCCATCTAAATCACCTCAATCAACACCATCAGAATTCCCACAAATCACACCTCCTGTTCATTTTCACACCACGACCTTGTTGGAACTGAAACTGAGTCTGGATCAATGAGTGTTGTGACATCCAGTCTTCTCTCGATAAAGCCTACAGAAATAGCCCTGGTCTGGGAACAGATCATGATAGATCACACTGTTCCCTGTTTGGAGTGGTTTTCACTGTTGTCCCCTATAAAAAATCAATAAATAAGCACAAACTTTTTATCCACATAGGGACGTTCACCTAGTGTTAAGAGGAGGGAGTCAACACATATCCCTAGAATAGGCCTTGGCCTAGAGTGAGTTGGGTGTGAAGACATGGAGAACATAGACACCTAGTGGCATAATGAACATAGACACCTAGTGGCATAATGAACATAGACACCTAGTGGCATAATGAACATGGACACCTAGTGGCATAATGAACATGGACACCTAGTGGCATAATGAACATGGACACCTAGTGGCATAATGAACATGGACACCTAGTGGCATAATGAACATGGACACCTACTGGCATAATGAACATAGACACCTACTGGCATAACGAACATGGACACCTACTGGCATAACGAACATGGACACCTACTGGCATAATGAACATAGACACCTAGTGGCATAATGAACATGGACACCTACTGGCATAACGAACATGGACACCTAGTGGCATAACGAACATGGACACCTAGTGGCATAACGAACATGGACACCTAGTGGTATAATGAACATGGACACCTAGTGGCATAATGAACATGGACACCTAGTGGCATAATGAACATAGACACCTACTGGCATAATGAACATAGACACCTAGTGGCATAACGAACATGGACACCTAGTGGCATAATGAACATGGACACCTAGTGGCATAATGAACATGGACACCTAGTGGCATAACGAACATGGACACCTAGTGGCATAACGAACATGGACACCTAGTGGTATAATGAACATGGACACCTAGTGGCATAATGAACATGGACACCTAGTGGCATAATGAACATAGACACCTACTGGCATAATGAACATAGACACCTAGTGGCATAACGAACATGGACACCTACTGGCATAATGAACATGGACACCTAGTGGCATAACGAACATGGACACCTAGTGGCATAATGAACATGGACACCTACTGGCATAATGAACATAGACACCTACTGGCATAACGAACATGGACACCTAGTGGCATAATGAACATGGACACCTACTGGCATAATGAACATGGACACCTAGTGGCATAACGAACATGGACACCTAGTGGCATAACGAACATGGACACCTAGTGGTATAATGAACATGGACACCTAGTGGCATAATGAACATGGACACCTACTGGCATAATGAACATGGACACCTACTGGCATAACGAACATGGACACCTAGTGGCATAATGAACATGGACACCTAGTGGCATAATGAACATGGACACCTAGTGGCATAATGAACATAGACACCTACTGGCATAATGAACATGGACACCTACTGGCATAACGAACATGGACACCTAGTGGCATAACGAACATGGACACCTAGTGGCATAATGAACATAGACACCTAGTGGCATAATGAACATAGACACCTACTGGCATAATGAACATGGACACCTACTGGCATAATGAACATGGACACCTACTGGCATAACGTACATGGACACCTAGTGGCATAACGAACATGGACACCTACTGGCATAACGTACATGGACACCTAGTGGCATAACGAACATGGACACCTAGTGGCATAACGAATATAGACACCTAGTGGCATAATGAACATAGACACCTAGTGGCATAATGAACATGGACACCTACTGGCATAATGAACATAGACACCTACTGGCATAATGAACATAGACACCTAGTGGCATAATGAACATAGACACCTACTGGCATAATGAACATAGACACCTAGTGGCATAATGAACATAGACACCTAGTGGCATAATGAACATGGACACCTACTGGCATAATGAATATGGACACCTACTGGCATAACGAACATAGACACCTACTGGCATAACGTACATGGACACCTACTGGCATAATGAACATAGACACCTACTGGCATAACGAACATAGACACCTAGTGGCATAATGAACATAGACACCTAGTGGCATAATGAACATAGACACCTAGTGGCATAATGAACATGGACACCTAGTGGCATAACGAACATAGACACCTAGTGGCATAACGAACATAGACACCTAGTGGCATAACGAACATAGACACCTAGTGGCATAACGAACATGGACACCTAGTGGCATAACGAACATAGACCCCTACTGGCATAATGAACATGGACACCTAGTGGCATAAAGAACATAGACACCTAGTGGCATAATGAACATAGACACCTAGTGGCATAATGAACATAGACACCTAGTGGCATAATGAACATAGACACCTAGTGACATAATGAACATAGACACCTAGTGGCATAATGAACATAGACACCTAGTGGCATAATGAACATAGACACCTAGTGGCATAATGAACATAGACACCTAGTGGCATAATGAACATAGACACCTAGTGGCATAATGAACATAGACACCTAGTGGCATAATGAACATAGACACCTAGTGGCATAATGAACATAGACACCTAGTGGCATAATGAACATAGACACCTAGTGGCATAATGAACATAGACACCTAGTGGCATAATGAACATAGACACCTAGTGGCATAATGAACATAGACACCTAGTGGCATAATGAACATAGACACCTAGTGGCATAATGAACATAGACACCTAGTGGCATAATGAACATAGACACCTAGTGGCATAATGAACATAGACACCTAGTGGCATAATGAACATAGACACCTAGTGGCATAATGAACATAGACACCTAGTGGCATAATGAACATAGACACCTAGTGGCATAATGAACATAGACACCTAGTGGCATAATGAACATAGACACCTCCGAGGCCTAAGCAAAAAAGCAAGAATGTGGTGCACGCACACGCCACCACCAAATGAAACAGTGAGATAGGAGAGTGGAAGGGACGACACCATTTAGATGGAACTAGCCGGTGACAATACTACGGGCTGATTATCTGCACAAAATGTCATCACTGAGATAGCAGGCTCTACATCTCAAGCAAAAAACAACATCAGCAATGCACTCACCATCTGTCGTTGTTCATGTGACACGGACATGCTACAGCATTCAGAGACTGTACCGTGGCTAAGGTGCACACGGAGCAAGGAGACACTGCCTGGGATATGTCTGTTGATGAGCTGGAAGTGTTCATTTCAATCCTGTATGTCCGTGGAGTATTCGGTGGAAAGAGCGAGTGTATGGAAAGCTTCTGGTCAGACATGTATGAGATACTTTTCTTTGGAGAAACCATGTCATGGGATCGCTTCAGAGAGATCATGCATTACCTCCATTTTGATGACAAAGAATCAGAAAATCACCATGGTATCCAACGTAGAAATAATTGACTATTTTTTACTGCCGTCTTATTGACACTTATATTCATTATAATGCTCACTGTTTCTCATTATAATTTTTACTGTTTCTCAAGCACACTTGTCACTTATAATGATGATGTTTAGGATACTGATGTTTCTATCATTTGACCTCGTGTCTTACTGTCCATGCGTCATGGTGAATGTTGTATTTTGGGGTATTTTCATTGTGTTGTTGTTATAAAAATAAGCTGTTAGCGTGTTCCAACACATACGCCTTCTGTTTCATAATTGTAGCAAAGGCACTCCATTAATAAAATGCATTGAACATTTTAATGTTATGTTTTTATTGTTTTTACACATAGCCTAGTCACAAACTAATGAAATAAAAAGTACCTTAGACCTTCATAAACACAACCAAACGATTATTTTCGCAATAGCATATATTAAATGTATTAATTACACTGTTAGAATGTTGTAGTCAAAATGACTGCTCATTAGCTTGAAGGGGGGTCCCTCAAGGCCCAGCTGTTCTAGTGTAAAAGAGATTGAAATTAAAGCAGAAAGAGGAGAGAACGAGTGAGAGGAGGCAGACAAGCAATGAAAGATAATATGTTAAATTGTGAGTGTTAAAGAAAAAGTGGCAGACAGAGCCGAGGGCGATAAGAGGAGTGACAGACAGAGCCGAAGGCGGTAAGACGAGTGACAGACCGAGCCGAGGGCGGTAAGACGAGTGACAGACCGAGCCGAGGGCGGTAAGACGAGTGACAGACAGAGCCGAGGGTGGTAAGACGAGTGACAGACCGAGCCGAGGGTGGTAAGACGAGTGACAGACCGAGCCGAGGGTGGTAAGACGAGTGACAGACCGAGCCGAGGGTGGTAAGACGAGTGACAGACCGAGCCGAGGGTGGTAAGACGAGTGACAGACCGAGCCGAGGGTGGTAAGACGAGTGACAGACCGAGCCGAGGGTGGTAAGACGAGTGACAGACCGAGCCGAGGGTGGTAAGACGAGTGACAGACCGAGCCGAGGGTGGTAAGACGAGTGACAGACCGAGCCGAGGGTGGTAAGACGAGTGACAGACCGAGCCGAGGGCGGGTCAGACAAGCATTAAAGAAGAGCATGATGGAATTAAAATTAAGACTAGAGAAAGACACGGACGCAGAAAGACTGAGAAAGACCCAGAAAGTATCCACACAAGCTTCACACAAGAAAAAAAAATCATGGCAGTTTCATTGACATTCAGTGTGATTCTCTCATGAGGTTGTGGGTGGGAGAGCGAGGAGCAGCTGGTGACCGGGGTGACTCGGAGGCCAGGTCTGCTGCCCAATGGCTGGGCTAGGCAGGGCTAAATTTAGACTGCAAGCATTGGCCGGACCATCAGCTGACTACTACATTCTGAGAAACTGACTGACCAAAATGTCATGGAAACATGCTATAAATACTGTACAATGCGTGTGTGTGTGTGTGTGTGTACTCACAGCCCTCGTATATGTCCGTGGGTATGTGGACTGCTGTGGTGTTGTAGGAGATGAGGCGTCTAAATTGCTCGTCTTCCTTAAACTCTGGATAAAGCCGGTTTGGCTTCTTGACCTCTGTATCATTTGAGTCCAGCTATAAGGGAAAAAGACCAAAGGAATGAGATATTATTGACGCAAATTGGAGGTCAATGGAGAGTATACTGCATGGATTTGGTGAATACAAAGTATTGTGTGTGTGTGTGTGTGTCTGTCACTTTGCATTATGGTGCGTTGTATGATAACACATGCGTGTGTCTGTGTGGCGCTTGCTCCATCTCCTGTGGCTGTGAATAATATTGGCGTGTATTCAGATGCCTGACAGTACTGATCTCCTGTGTCTTGGCCCGTCAAAGCCAGAATGACATCAGTTGTTCAGGAGAGGTGTGTGCCTGCCTGCATGTGTTCCATCACCACACCCCCTGTGGAATTACTATCTGATCCCCAGTATCAAATCAGACAGATGACTTCAGAGGCCAAGGGATGAAGACGATATCACAGGCACAGATACGTGTTCTTGAGATAATCCCTCACACGCACACACACACACACACACACACTAGACATAACATGCATGCACACTCATTTGAACAAGCACATGCAAACAAATACACACATTAACCCTAGCGTACTGTAGCAACTTTTTTGTGTCTTTTCAGGGCTCAAGAGCCTGGGCCACAGCTGGGGGATGTGGGGGATCCTTTAAGGCTATCAATACGCTTTACAACAGGTTTAGTAACCACGGCTACAAAGACAGAGGGTGCAGGTGGGATTTTGTTGAATATACAGACTCAATATGACTCAGATCAAGTCTCTTCACAACACATGTTAAACATGGAGGAAGTAAAAGTAGAAATGTACTCACGTTTTCTTTGGCATAGTAGTAATGGATGTCATCAGGCTATGGAGAAAGGGCGGGAGGGAAGAGAAAGAGAGAGAAATAGAAAGATGTGAAAAACACAGATTTATAAACACAGCAGGTCTTTGGTAGGGGTTTAAATCAATGTGCATTGTAAAGTTTTCAGACATTGTTAGAGTCGTGTGGAAACTGTGTTCCTATTTCATGTTGTTTTCCATTCTCCAGTGTGGTTGTATTATTTTTCTTATTTTGTGAATTCAAGCACTTCTTCACTCTCTGCGTATGTCTATGTGTGTGTCTCACATGCAGGAGTGTCTGTACTCCCCTAATACAGTGTGTGTGTGTGTGTGTGTGTGTGTGTGTGTGTGTGTGTGTGTGTGTTCTCCCCTAATACAGTGTGTGTGTGTGTGTACTCCCTTAATACAGTGTATACAGTGTGTGTGTGTGTGTGTGTGTGTGTGTGTGTGTGTGTGTGTGTGTGTGTGTGTGTGTGTGTGTGTGTGTGTGTGTGTGTGTGTGCTTGACACAAAAGCATCAGTAGTGTTGTAACCAACTCTCTCTTTCATCCGCTGTGCGAGCTTCCTGTCAGAGCACGAGCAAGCCAGGCGCTAACGAGCTAGCCTATCCAGCCTAGCTGACAGATGGACGCCTTGGGGACATGGAGCCGGTTCACTGGTTAGCACCACCTGCCTGCCACCCCCGGCGCTGCAACATGGGGCTAACGCTACATAAAACACAGGCCGGTTCCCCCACCTGTGATCTGCTGGTGGTGTGAGGCTCGATAGTTAGCGCCAGGCCATTAGCGATGAGCTAGGTGTTAGCGATAGACAGTTCTGACAGCGGTGCTCCAGCATCTGCTCACCTCCTGAGAGACAGGCTGCAGTCCTTGCAGAGCTTACACACAAACTCACACACATATACACACACTCTGTCTGTCCATCTTAGTTTCTACTGTATCTCTCATATACTCAGATCCCTGAGGGGTGAAACAGTGTGACCTTAGTGTGTCGCTCCACAACATTAAGATGGCCTGACAGCCATCATGAGGAGGTCTCTTCATGTTAGCTTTGAAGCACTGTGGCTACACTCCCCACCTCCTTAGGTGTGTGTGTGTGTGTGTGTGTGTGTGTGTGTGTGTGTGTGTGTGTGTGTGTGTGTGTGTGTGTGGATGTGAATGAGTTCTGGGGTAAATGTTTTTAAGTGATGTAACTCCTGAGGGAGGGAGGACGTCTTCTGTGCTTTCATACAGAAATGATGTGTGTGTGCAGGATTATTTGATCTCCTACACCAGATTGTGTACACAAATACACATACACACACACACGCACGTACACACACACGCACCCACGGGTGCAGCAAGGACATGGGCCGGTTCACGGAGGACTACGCTGTAACCGCGATGTTGGCCGGACGGATTGAGAAGGAGTGAGGAGGGGGATGAGGAACGGACTGTAGTCACACCACAGCTGTCTGACAGACTGGACGACGGAGCACTCCTCCTAACACTTTCACTGAGCGCGTGCAAGAGCCACATGGAGCCAAGACACTCCTCACGACACGCAACATTGCCTGAGAAAGCCAGTGGTTAAAGAAACTAAAATGAATAGAGAAAACTACATTCAGCCTCGTTTGTCGCTGCCTGGTTGACACACACACACTTGGGATCAATTAGCTAGCTCAACATAAACAATCTGAAAAAGCCAACCTCCGAGTCCTTTCATCGGTGCAGGCTTAATTGGCCAAGACTAACATGTGCGCTAATATTTGCTCGTTAGTTACAGAAAACGCTGGACTCTCACACTAATGACTCTTCGCCAAGGGATAATTATCCAAGCTAGCCAAGCATCTCCATCCAGTCACACATCCCAAGCCTCAAAGAAGTAGACCACGGCAGCATAAAGCAGGATGAAGCAGATACTTCTTTGTTCCCCACACGTTTCTACTTTGTCCCATACACACGCATGTGCACAGATGGAGCACACACACACTTCCCGTGAGCATGTAGGAATCAGACACGATTCACTTTTAATGGAGAAGAGACATTAAAAGGAGAATTGGAGGCGGTTATAATGACACGGTCCAGGTTAGTTTCAAGCTAATGGGAGGCAATGGAGTTCTCCCACATAGAGGCAGTAAAAAAAATATATATACACTGCTCAAAAAAATAAAGGGAACACTTAAACAACACAATGTAACTCCAAGTCAATCACACTTCTGTGAAATCAAACTGTCCACTTAGGAAGCAACACTGATTGACAATAAATTTCACTTGCTGTTGTGCAAATGGAATAGACAAAAGGTGGAAATTATAGGCAATTAGCAAGACACCCCCCAAAACAGGAGTGATTCTGCAGGTGGTGACCACAGACCACTTCTCAGTTCCTATGCTTCCTGGCTGATGTTTTGGTCACTTTTGAATGCTGGCGGTGCTCTCACTCTAGTGGTAGCATGAGACGGAGTCTACAACCCACACAAGTGGCTCAGGTAGTGCAGTTCATCCAGGATGGCACATCAATGCGAACTGTGGCAAAAAGGTTTGCTGTGTCTGTCAGCGTAGTGTCCAGAGCATGCAGGCGCTACCAGGAGACAGGCCAGTACATCAGGAGACGTGGAGGAGGCCGTAGGAGGGCAACCTCCGCCTTAGTGCAAGGAGGTGCACTGCCAGTTGTCCTGTTGGAAGGTGAACCTTTGTCCAAGTCTGAGATCCTGAGTGCTCTGGAGCAGGTTTTCATCAAGGATCTCTCTGTACTTTGCTCCGTTCATCTTTCCCTCGATCCTGACTAGTCTCCCAGTCCCTGCCGCTGAAAAACATCCCCACAGCATGATGCTGCCACCACCATGCTTCAACGTAGGGATGGTGCCAGGTTTCCTCCAGATGTGACCCTTGGCATTCAGGCCAAAGAGTTCAATCATGGTTTCATCAGACCAGATAATGTTGTTTCTCATCATCTGCGAGTCCTTTAGGTGCCTTTTGGCAAACTCCAAGCGGGCTGTCATGTGGCTTTTACTGAGGAGTGGCTTCCGTCGGGCCACTCTACCATAAAACCCTGATTGGTGGAGTGCTGCAGAGATGGTTGTCCTTCTGGAAGGTTCTCCCATCTCCACAGAAGAACTCTGGAGCTCTGTCAGAGTGACCCTCAGATTCTTGGTCACCTCCCTGACCAAGGCCCTTCTCCCTAGATTGCTCAGTTTTGCCGGGTGGTCAGCTCTAGGAAGAGTCTTGGTGGTTCCAAACTTCTTCCATTTAAGAATGATGGAGACCTTTGTGTTCTTGGGGACCTCCAATGCTGTGGAAATGTTTTGGTACCCTTCTCCAGATCTGTGCATCGACACAATCCTGTCTCGGAGCTCTACGGACAATTCCTTTGACCTCATGGCTTGGTTTTTGCTCTGACATGTACTGTCAACTGTGGGACCTTATATAGACAGGTGTGTGCCTGTCCAGATCATGTCCAATCAATTGAATTTACCACAGATGGACTCCAATTAAGTTGTAGAAACATCTCAAGGATGATCAATGTTAACAGGATGCACCTGAGCTCAATTTCGAGTCTCATAGCAAAAGGTCTGAACACTTATGTAAATAAGGTATTTATGTTTTTTATTTTTAATACATTTGCAAACATTTCTAAAAACCTGTTTTCACTTTGTCATTATGGGGTCTTGTGTGGTCATGATGACGAAAAACATGTTTTTAATCCATTTTAGAATAAGACTAATGTGGAATGTGGAAAAAGGGAAGGGGTCTGAATACTTTCCGAATGCACTTAATGAAGGCTTAATGGGAATTTGAGAGAGTAAGACCCAGTGTGTGCATGGCTCTGAATGTGTCCCAATGCAATGTAATTGAATTCTACTTAATTGAACGCTATTAAAACTCTATTGTCAATCTAATGAGATTTTATACAAAAATTATCATCCAATGTTTTTCTTTTACCAGGTAAGTTGACTGAGAACGCATTCTCATTTACAGCAACAACCTGGGGAATAGTTACAGGGGGAGATGGGGGTGAATGAGCCAATTGGAAGATAGGGATGATTGGGTGGCCATGATGGTATGAGGGCCAGATTGAGAATTTAGCCAGGTTAACACCCCTACTCTTACAATAAGTGACCACAGAGAGTCAGGACACCCGTTTAATGTCCCATCCGAAAGAAGGCACGCTACACAGGGCAATATCCCCAATCACTGGCCCTGGGGCATTGGGATTTGGTTTTTAGACCAGAGGAAAGAATGCATTCTACTGGCCCTCCAGCACCACCTTCAGCAGAATCTGGTCTCCCACCCAGGAACTGACCAGGACCAACCCTGCTTAGCTTCAGAGGCAAGCCAGCAGTGGGATGCAGGGGGGTAAGCTGCTGGCAATTACAACAATCATATATGATCGTGAATGAAATCAATCTCTTCTTATAGAGTTCAAGGCTTCTATAGGTAATGCATCCAGAAATAATGAGGATATTAATAATGTTGATCTACACAACCATTCACTCACCTCAGGATCATTTTTCCACCGATGCCACATCTGAAAATCCTCTGCAGCGGATGCCAGTGTCTGGACAAAAAAACAGAGAAATAGAGTTGGAATTTTAACACACATTTCCTTTCAATTAAGGAGTTGACATGGTGCTTGTGGCAAGCAGAGAGAGAGAGAAAGAAAGAAAGAAAGAAAGAAAGAAAGAAAGAAAGAAAGAAAGAAAGAAAGAAAGAAAGAAAGAAAGAAAGAAAGAAAGAAAGGTTCAAATGTTCATTAACATTGATCACGGATATGAAAGTGTTAAGAGCATGAAAGCCACCATACTCCTCCACCGTACACAACATATACTGAGAGTACATTACACACCTCAGCTCACCTTATCATGGCTAATTCAAAACACTGGCTCACCTTATCATGGCTAATTCAAACAACTGGCTCACCTTATCATGGCTAATTCAAACAACTGGCTCACCTTATCATGGCTAATTCAAAACACTGGCTCACCTTATCATGGCTAATTCAAACAACAGGCTCACCTTATCATGGCTAATTCAAAACACTGGCTCACCTTATCATGGCTAATTCAAAACACTGGCTCACCTTATCATGGCTAATTCAAACAACTGGCTCACCTTATCATGGCTAATTCAAACAACTGGCTCACCTTATCATGGCTAATTCAAACAACTGGCTCACCTTATCATGGCTAATTCAAACAACTGGCTCACCTTATCATGGCTAATTCAAACAACTGGCTCACCTTATCATGGCTAATTCAAACAACTGGCTCACCTTATCATGGCTAATTCAAAACACTGGCTCACCTTATCATGGCTAATTCAAACAACAGGCTCACCTTATCATGGCTAATTCAAAACACTGGCTCACCTTATCATGGCTAATTCAAAACACTGGCTCACCTTATCATGGCTAATTCAAACAACTGGCTCACCTTATCATGGCTAATTCAAACAACTGGCTCACCTTATCATGGCTAATTCAAAACACTGGCTCACCTTATCATGGCTAATTCAGACAACTGGCTCACCTTATCATGGCTAATTCAAACAACAGGCTCACCTTATCATGGCTAATTCAAAACACTGGCTCACCTTATCATGGCTAATTCAAACAACTGGCTCACCTTATCATGGCTAATTCAAACAACTGGCTCACCTTATCATGGCTAATTCAGACAACTGGCTCACCTTATCATGGCTAATTCAAACAACAGGCTCACCTTATCATGGCTAATTCAAAACACTGGCTCACCTTATCATGGCTAATTCAAACAACTGGCTCACCTTATCATGGCTAATTCAAACAACTGGCTCACCTTATCATGGCTAATTCAAACAACTGGCTCACCTTATCATGGCTAATTCAAAACACTGGCTCACCTTATCATGGCTAATTCAAACAACAGGCTCACCTTATCATGGCTAATTCAAAACACTGGCTCACCTTATCATGGCTAATTCAAAACACTGGCTCACCTTATCATGGCTAATTCAAACAACTGGCTCACCTTATCATGGATAATTCAAACAACTGGCTCACCTTATCATGGCTAATTCAAACAACTGGCTCACCTTATCATGGCTAATTCAAACAACTGGCTCACCTTATCATGGCTAATTCAAACAACTGGCTCACCTTATCATGGCTAATTCAAAACACTGGCTCACCTTATCATGGCTAATTCAAACAACAGGCTCACCTTATCATGGCTAATTCAAAACACTGGCTCACCTTATCATGGCTAATTCAAAACACTGGCTCACCTTATCATGGCTAATTCAAAAAACTGGCTCACCTTATCATGGCTAATTCAAACAACTGGCTCACCTTATCATGGCTAATTCAAACAACTGGCTCACCTTATCATGGCTAATTCAAACAACTGACTCACCTTATCATGGATAATTCAAACAACTGGCTCACCTTATCATGGATAATTCAAACAACTGGCTCACCTTATCATGGCTAATCCAAACAACTGGCTCACCTTATCATGGCTAATTCAAACAACTGGCTCACCTTATCATGGATAATTCAAACAACTGGCTCACCTTATCATGGCTAATTCAAACAACTGACTCACCTTATCATGGATAATTCAAACAACTGGCTCACCTTATCATGGCTAATCCAAACAACTGGCTCACCTTATCATGGCTAATTCAAACAACTGGCTCACCTTATCATGGATAATTCAAACAACTGGCTCACCTTATCATGGCTAATTCAAACAACTGACTCACCTTATCATGGCTAATTCAAACAACTGGCTCACCTTATCATGGCTAATTCAAACAACTGGCTCACCTTATCATGGCTAATTCAAACAACTGGCTCACCTTATCACGGCTAATTCAAACAACGGGCTCACCTTATCATGGCTAATTCAAACAACTGGCTCACCTTATCATTTCTAATTCAAACAACTGGCTCACCTTATCATGGCTAATTCAAACAACTGACTCACCTTATCATGGATAATTCAAACAACTGGCTCACCTTATCATGGATAATTCAAACAACTGGCTCACCTTATCATGGCTAATCCAAACAACTGGCTCACCTTATCATGGATAATTCAAACAACTGGCTCACCTTATCATGGATAATTCAAACAACTGGCTCACCTTATGGCTAATTCATACATTTGGCTCTACTTCTACAACCACTAGTAAGGCTGTCAACACAGGAAGTTATTTTAGACTGAAAATCTAAACAAACACATTTTCACTCAACACCCCCAGGTGTGAAACGAGGCTGGGGGTGTCACAGTATAAGACGTCATTGTGCTCAAATTAGATCCCCCCCCCACTCCATGTTGGCCCAGATCTGGCACTAATGACTAGGTTAATGGGTTTCTAATGAGGATCATCTTTTCATCTCAAACTGGTCTAGAAACACACTGTAACACTCCTTTCCCCTGGGGAAATATGGAATCTAATTCCAGTCACTAGCTACTAGTACTGCAGAAAGGGAGTTATTAACCTCACCCATAAATGTTAGAAGTGAAATTAATTGAATAAAGGCGAAGTGGGGGGTTAGTGAGATGAGATAGTAACAAGAAAATCAAATAAAGAAAAACAAAACAATGAGCTTCCTTTGAGGACGAATCACAAGGTGCAGTGATCTTACAATCTTCACAATGGCAGTTTGTGTTTAAGTGCTGTATCTATCAGAACTCGGATCTGCAGGCCAAGTGTCCCCTTTTCTTTGGCTCAGAAAACCACACGACCTGGATCCTGGCATCCCAAAGACAAATGCACTGAACTTATGCGGTCTTTCTTTGCCACGCTATCGCTGCAGGCTGGGTGAACTGCATGATGCTACCACACGCTAAGTCTTCCCATTTGGCTACAATGAGAGGGCTGTGTTATCATTGTGTGAAGGAGATGATGTGATGCTATCACAAGTGCATAATTAAAAAGCCTGCCAGAGTGCTTTGCAAGCACCTTCTTTTTTCTGTCCGTCGCTGAATACATTGAGGCGGCTAACACTAAAGCTAATGTGTTTAGCACTGCTAGCGTTATTGGCTTGCATCTTCCCCTGGGCTTCTTGTAGCTTTGTGGGCCTGCTGAACCTATCAAAGCTAAGACTAATTGATGGACAAAAATGAACAGTGTACTGACAGCGATGGAGTATAAAGGGATTTTGTGCAACTTCCGGCACACGTTTACAGTGAACACTGAGGCTGTTCCCTTACAGTTTTAGACATTAGCCAATAGGTTATTGTGGCTATTTGAGCATAATGTAGGCCTACCAACAAAACCAATGGAGCAAATCCCACAACATTTTCACATGGAAATAGCTTTGATTTCTATGATATATCCTACAGTAGCCTATATGTGGTGTTTAATGCAAGCCTACACTGCATGAGACTTTTAAAAACGTTTTTACATTATGAAGGACTTGCCATTAATTCATGATGTTTTACTTGGTCTCTAACACCATGGGCCAAATATGTGACTGTAAATTGCATTGTTTTGTGTTGTATGATGCAAGAAACCATTTTATATGAATTAAATTAACTATTATTTCCATATGGAGAATTAGTCGATGTAGGCTACCCCTCTGCCTATTGGGTTATTTGCATATTCAAGCCTGTCTCAGAATACAACACTACCCCTTTAAGACATACACTTTTTACCCGAGCTTAAAATATAGCCTACACATGTTGTGCTCTTGTATGAAGCAGTAACTTCACATTGCTGACCTATAATGATCTATAACTGGGCTAATAACTCGCTAAATAGCAAAGAATATCAACAAATGTGCACACGTGCGGCTTTGCTCTGATCTGAAAAGCGCATACACTCACCGGTGATTGAAAGACCGCTCGTGGGCAACCCCCACCAATATAATTATATTCCGTTCTGCTCTGGCTACAACAAAATCACAGGCTCAATCTTGCAAAGTTAGATATGTTTTGGTTTGTTGCATTGAAAAGGGTTTGATATGATGCTGATTCGATCACAGATTTTTTTTTAAATCTATTTCGTGCAAACTAATGGGGCGTACTCAGTGAAGTTCACTCTCTTGCGTCTCTGCGCCGCAGTCCTGGAGGAGGTGCGCAGTGTACAGTCGTGGCCAAAGGTTTTGAGAATGATACAAATATGAATTTTCACAAAGTCTGCTGCCTCAGTTTGTATGATGGCAATGTGCATATACTCCAGAACGTTATGAAGAGTGATCAGATGAATTGCAATTAATTGCAAAGTCCCTCTTTGCCATGCAAATGACTGAATCCACAAAAAACATTTCCACTGCATTTCAGCCCTACCACAAAAGGACCAGCTGACATCATGTCAGTGATTCTCTCGTTAACACAGGTGTGAGTGTTGATGAGGACAAGGCTGGAGATCACTCTGTCATGCTGATTGAGTTCGACTAACAGACTGGAAGCTTCAAAAGAAGGGTGGTGCTTGGAATCATTGTTCTTCCTTTGTCAACCATGGTTACCTGCAAGGAAACACGTGCCGTCATCATTGCTTTGCGCAAAAAGGGCTTCACAGGCAAGGATATTGCTGCCAGTAAGATTGCACCTAAATCAACCATTTATCGGATCATCAGGAACTTCAAGAAGAGCGGTTCAGTTGTTGTGAAGAAGGCTTCAAGGCGCCCAAGGAAGTCCAGCAAGCGCCAGGACCGTCTCCAAAAGTTGATTCAGCTGCGGGATCGGGGCACCACCAGTACAGAGCTTGCTCAGGGCAGCAGGCAGGTGTGAGTGCATCTGCACGCACAGTGAGGGAAAGGCTTTTGAGGATGGCCTGGTGCTAAGAAGGGCAGCAAAGAAGCCACATCTCTCCAGGAAAAACATCAGGGACAGACTGATATTCTGCAAAAGGTACAGGAATTGGACTGCTGCTCATTGATAAAACAGGACCATGTTTGCAAAACAAGTGTTTCTGAGCTTGTCAATATTACACAGCTAAGCTAACGGTTATATAGATCAGGATTGGAAACAGGCTCTATAGACCTCTATATATGAGGGACTGTGTCCAACACACAACCACCTGTTGTTATGTTGGACACCTACTGACCAATGAAAGTAATATGTCTTACTAAAATAAAGGTTTAAGGAAATACAGGCAGGCACCACATTACTGCAGGACAAAACAGCTCACTCAATCAAGCATGATGGTCTTGTAAGTATAAAAGCAAAGCTTGTTTTCATATCATTTTTTAAAAAGCTTGAAAAGGGAATGGAATGGGATTAGTGTGATGTGTGAAGAATCCAATCATTTAACTTGAATGTGGTACAAATCACATTATTGTGGAAGCACCTCTAAGAGTCTGAATTAAGCTGTTTGAATCCTATTGGGCTGACAATTATGGGGCAGATCTGACAACACATAACGTGATCTCTCATGGTGAGTTCCTCACTGTACATATATCAGTGGAAAACCTACTGTGATAACTGTGACACTCATTTCTCTCAGTGCAGACACATTCAAACCTCTCTCTGATCCTTCCTGAAGAGCCAACACCCGATCAACGTTCGCCTCTCATGCAGAATGAAAGACAATTGTATTTGGAGCTTAGCTCCTTCTCTCTCTGTTTCTTCCTAATGAACTGGTGTGTTGCAATGTTTATGCAAAGTTTTGATAATGAAATCCGTTACAGTGGTGTCTTTTCAGACAGCTAATTATACTGAGTGACTTGAGACTTGTGCGCACACGTTTGATGTGGTTGCCATGGCGGTGTCCATAGTTTGAGTTTATTTGTTTATTTTTACAGGGACAGAGCATATTAATCAACGTTTCAATAAGAGTGCTGATTTAGCCAGCCGGCTAATTTTCAACCGCAGTCCCTGGGTAGGTTATTTAAATAATTACAATACAGACAAACAATGAGTAGTGAGCACATGCAGAGCAACATAGAACAAGCAACATCACACAAAAAGCAACAAAACAAAATATATAAAAGCAACAGTGTTTCCACACCTCACAAGCTACAGACAACATGGAAAGTGACAATATACAGCTAGGGATTATGTCTGATTGACCTTTAGCCATGTCTATGTTTGTGTGTGAAGGTGTGATAGGTGGTGCAGTTCTGTGTCTGATGGCAGTGTGTCCAGACATGGGAAGCTCTCACAGAGAAAGCAGATGGACTAAAGGTGCTTTTCATTAAGGGAACTATACAGCCACCTCTAATGGCAGACCTTGTGGATCTGCTGCCATGGGTTTGGGTTTTCTGTTTAACAAAGTATCTGCCTTGTTATCTGAGGATCTCAGCGACGGTTGTCAGGCAGGCTGGACCCCGTATTCTGAGTGGCAAGGGGGAAGAGATTAATGTTATTTTGTCATGTGGATGTACTATATGATATGCAATGAGAGGAAAATGTGAAACATGCTTTAGGTGTGTGTCTTAGTTGCTGGTGCTGTGAGGACAAAAACTTGAGACTTCATTCAGGTGTGTGTGTGTGTGTGTGTGTGTGTGTGTGTGTGTGTGTGTGTGTGTGTGTGTGTGTGTGTGTGTGTGTGTGTGTGTGTGACAGGAAGAATGGACCGTGTTGGTGAGGATTAACACAAATGCCAACAAAACTGTGCCAACAAAACACACTCATAAGGTCAGTCATCCACAGCATGATCACATCCTCTTGGGTTACGTTGTTAAATAAATTCAGACTTTGTTAAACGCTCTAGCAAAGCGCTTGAATTCTGAATGAGGACTAAATGCTTTGAGCCACAGTTTAAATTCAGGCTGGTAAATTATTTACAACTCTCACACAGGAGCTCTGAAGATTCAGCATCCCTCCAAACAAGTGGACCTGACAACTATGTCTGTATCCAATCCATATTTGATTAGATTATGGATCTGGGGTGAATCTCCTATGTGTGCCAAATAAATATTGGAGCAAAATTTGGATCAATTCAATCAGTTCTGAATTCAATTGAGGAAACAGACTTAACTAATTATCTGAAAAATATCTATGTTGATGAGATCTGAAGTGAAGTGAATTTGAACACATAAATCCCATGGGATATATCTTTCTTTGTGTCCCCCTCTCTGCCTCTCCAGCCTCTCCTCTCCTCTGAGACAGTACATCCAGACTACTAGTTTCCCCACGTTTAGCGCTCATATCCATCCCTTCATCCATTATTTAGACAGGAGAAGCATGTAAACACGGAGAGGAAGTTGTTTCTCAGTCTTTAGCGCTGAAGAGTATTTGAGATACATTCCTCAATCAGGGAAAGGAGACAGAGGGAGAGAGAGGGAGCAAGAGAGAGAGTGTGCGGGGGGGGGGGGGGGGTGTTTAGTGAGCGAGAGAGTGAGAGGAGAATAAAGAATAAAGAGGGGATCAGTAAGGAAGCTTTGCCCCAAAATATGTTCATTGTTTCAATTCATACTTGATGCATGATCAAAGAGAAGAGATGATGATCAGTGGAACAATCAAATGTGCTGAGCAGAAATATAAACGCAACATGCAACAATTTCAAAGATTTTATTCAGTTACAGTTCATAGAAGGAAAATCAGTCAATTAGAATATACTGAACTAAAATATAAACACAACATGAAAAGTGTTGGTTCCATGTTTCAGAAGCTGAAATAAAAGATCCTAGACATTTTCCATTCGCGCAAAAAGCTTATTTCTCTCAGATTTTGTGCCCAAATTTGTTGAAATCCCTGTTAGTGAGCATTTCTCCTTTGCCAAAATAATCCACCCACCTGACATGTGTGGCATATCGAGAAGCTGATTAAACAGCATGATCATTACACAGGTGCACTTTGTGCTGGGGACAATAAAAGGACACTCTAAAATGTGCAATTTTGTGCCACAGATGTCTCAAGTTTTAAGGAAGTGTGCAATTGGCCTGCTGACTGCAGGAATGTCCACCAGAGCTGATGCCAGATAACTGAATGTTAATTTCTCTACCATAAGCTGCGTCCAACTTGCATCACAACCGCAGACCATGTGTAACCACGTCAGCCCAGGACCTCCACATCTGGCTTGCGGGATGGTCTCAGACCGGCCACCAAGACAGCTGATGAAACTGAGGAATATATCTGTCTGTAATAAAGCCAATTGTGGAGAAAAACTCATTCTGATTGGCTGGGCTTGGCTCCCCAGTGGGTGGGCCTATGCCCTCCCAGGCCCATTCATGTCTGCACCCCTGCCCAGCCATGTGAAATCCATAGATTAGGGCCTAATTTATTTCAATTGATTGATTTCCTGTATGAACTGTAAGTCAGTAAAATTGTTGCATTTCACGTTTAGATTTTTGTTCAGTATATATACACATAGATTGCTATTTTTTCACTGACTCTCTTGTACTGGCTCTATGCACACTCACTAGACTCTACACACACACTCACATTCCATGCTGTGGAGAATTATTCTCCACTCTGCTGGCGAGTATTTTTCTCCACTCATACAGGATTAATAAAGGCCTAGTGTATTAATTTGGTGGGATTTTATATATATATACACAGTTGAAGTCAGAAGTTTACATACACTTAGGTTGTAGTCATTAAATCTCGTTTTTCAACCACTCCACAATTTTTTTTTTTTTTTTAAGTCAGTTAGGACATCTACTTTGTGCATGACACAAGTCATTTTTCCAACAATTGTTTACAGACAGATTATTTCACTTCTAATTCATTGTATCACAATTCCAGTTGGTCAGAAGTTTGCATACACTAAGTTGACTGTGCCTTTAAACAGCTTGGAAAATCCCTGAACATGATGTCATGGCTTTAGAAGCTTCTGATAAGATAATTGACATCATTCGAGTCAATTGGAGGTGTACCTGTGGATGTATTTCAAGGCCTACCTTCAAACTCAGTGCCTCTTTGCTTGACATCATGGAAAATCAAAAGAAATTTCAGCCAAGACCTCAGAAAACAAATTGTAGACCTACACAAGTCTGGTTCATCCTTGGGAGCAATTTCCAAACACCTGAAGGTACCACGTTCATTTATACAAACAATAGTACGCAAGTATAAACACCATGGGACCACACAGCCGTCATACCGCTCAGGAAGGAGACGCCTGTCTCCTAGAGATGAACATACTTTGGTGCGAAAGGTGCAAATCAAGCCCAGAACAACAGCAAAGGACCTTGTGAAGATGCTGGAGGTAACAGGTACAACGTTATCTATATCCACAGTAAAACGAGTCCTATATCGACATAACCTGAAAGGCCGCTCAGCAAGGAAGAAGCCACTGCTCCAAAACCACCATAAAAAAGCCAGATTACGGTTTGCAACTGCACATGGGGACAAATATCGTACTTTTTGGAGAAATGTCCTCTGGTCTGATGAAACAAAAATAGAACTGTTTGGCCATAATGACCATTGTTATGTTTGGAGGAAAAAGGGTGAGGCTTGCAAGCCGAAGAACACCATCCCAACCGTGAAGCAAGGGGGTGGCAGCATCATGTTGTGGCGGTGCTTTGCTCCAGGAGGGTCTGGTGCACTTCACAAAATAGATGGCATCATGACGTAGGAAAATAATGTGGATATATTGAAGCAACATCTCAAGACATCAGTCAGGAAGTTAAAGGGTCTTCCAAATGGGTCTGCCAAATGGACAATGACCCCAGGCATACTTCCAAAGTTGTGGCAAAATGGCTTAAAGACAACAAAGTCAAGGTATTTGAGTGGCCATCACAAAGCCCTGACCTCAATCCTATAGAAAATTTGTGGGCAGAACTGAAAAAGTGTGTGCGAGCAAGGAGGCCTACAAACCTGACTCAGTTACACCAGCTCTGTCAGGAGGAATGGGCCAAAATTCACCCAACTTATTGTGGGAAGCTTGTGGAGGGCTACCCGAAACCCGAAATGCTACCAAATACTAATTGAGTGTATGTAAACTTCTGACCCACTTGGAATGTGATGAAAGAAATAAAAGCTGAACTAAATCACTCTCTCTACTATTATTCTGACATTTCACATTCTTAAAATAAAGTGGTGGGGGCCTCCCGGGTGGTGGTGCAGTGGTCTACGGCACTGTAGCGCAGTGCTAGCTGTGCCACCAGAGACTCTGGGTTCGAGCCCAGGCTCTGTCGCAGCCGGGCGTGACCGGGAGGTCCATGGGGCGACGCACAATTGGCCTAGCGTCGTCCGGGTTAGGGAGGGTTTGGCCGGTAGGGATATCCTTGTCTCATCGCGCTCTAGCGACTCCTGTGGCGGGTCGGGCGCGTGTTTCCTCCGACGGTGTTTCCTCCGACACATTGGTGCGGCTGGCTTCCGGGTTGGAGGCGCGCTGTGTTAAGAAGCAGTGCGGCTTGGTTGGGTTGTGTTTCGGAGGACGCATGGCTCTCGACCTTCGTCTCTCCCGAGCCCGTACGGGAGTTGTAGCGATGAGACAAGACAGTAACTACAAACAATTGGATACCACGAAAAAAGGGAGAAAAAAAATATGGCCTTCTAGGCAGAGTTGCAAAGAAAAAGCCATATCTCAGGACTGGCCAATAAAAATAAAATATTAAGATGGACAAAAGAACACAGAAACTGGACAGAGGAAGATTGGAAAAAAGGTGTTATGGACAGACAAATCTAAGTTTGAGGTGTTTGGAACACAAAGAAGAACATTCGTGAGACGCAGAAAAATAGAAAAGATGCTGGAGGAGTGATTGACGCCATCTTTCAAGCATGGTGGAGGCAATGTGATGGTCTGGGGGTGCTTTAGTGGTGGTAAAGTGGGAGATTTGTACAGGGTAAAATGGATCTTGAAGAAGGAAGGCTATCACTCCATTTTGCAACACCATGCCATACCCTGTATCCTACAACAGGACAATGACCCAAAGCACAGCTCCAAACTATGCAAAAACTAGGGAAGAAGCAGTCAGCTGGTATTTTGTCTATAATTGAGTGGCCAGCCACACCGGATCTCAACCCTATTGAGCTATCAAGCCAATCCAATTTGTGGGAGGTGCTTCAGGAAGCATGGGATGAAATCTCCTCAGATTACCTCACCAAATTGACAACTAGAATGCCAAAGGTCTGCAAGGATGTAATTGCAAATGGAGGATTCTTTGACGAAAGCAAAGTTTGAAGGACACAGTTATTATTTCCACAAACAAATCCTTATTTATAACCTTGTCAACGTCTTGACCATATTTCCTATTCATTTTGCAACTGATCTCATATATGTTTTCATGGAAAACAAGGACATTTCTAAGTGGCCCCAAACTTTTGAATGGTAGTGTATGTGTGCACTCATACGCACACATGCACACACACACACGTTCATTAGTGGAATCCTCCACTAGGGGTCAAATTGGGTCAGGGGTCAAAGGTCAGCAGGTGCTTTGGCATGTGACTCTCCTTCACCTGTTCTCCATCTGCACCTCAAGGTCCTTCCCAGTGTTAATCAACACACAGCGCCACAGGCTAACTAACGAGGGATGGTAAACAGGCACGCTAATGAGCAACACTGAACAAACAGGGAACAGGCTAGCTAACGAGCTATTACAGTGTATAACAGGCAGCGAATGAGCTAAAGCTACATCACCCACGAGGAGGGCAGCTAAATTAGCATATAGCAAAGTTCTGGCACAACGAGTACTGTTGTTGGTGGAGGTTGGATAAACCCTAACCTGTAGGGACCTGGGGCCTCATTTATCAATCATGCGTAAGCACAAATCTGTGTGTAATCCATGAGTGGGATCATTTCCATGCAGTGTGAGATTTATCAACATGAACATTTGCATGAGAGTGTGCATAAATTTGGACATTAGACCGGTGGAAATCTGTCCTTTGTTCTGATGTTTTGGTTCCAACCGCCGTGTCTTTGTGAGATCAGAGTAGGTGAAAGGATGATCTCCGTATGTGTGGTTCTCACCGTGAAGCATGGAGGAGGAGGTGTGATGGTGTGCGGGTGCTTTGCTGTTGACACTGTCAGTGATTTATTTAAAATTCAAGGCACACTTTACCAGCATGGCTACCACAGCATTCTGCGGCGATACACCATTCCATCTGGTTCGCGCTTTGTGGGACTATCATTTATTTTTCAACAGGAAAATGAACCAACACACCTCCAGGTGGGGGAAGGGCTATTTGACCAAGAAGAAGGGTGATGGAGTGCTGCATCAGATGACCTGGCCTCCACAATCACCCGACCTCCACCCAGTTGAGATGGTTTGGGATGAGTTGGACCGCAGAGGGAAGGAAAAGCAGCCAACAAGTGCTCAGCATATGTGGGACGTCCTTCAAGACTGTTGGAAAGCATTCCAGGTGAAGCTGGTTGAGAGAATGCCAAGTGTGTGCAAAGCTGTCATCAAGGCAAAGGGTGGCTACTTTGAAGAATCTCAAATATATTTTGATTTGTTTAACACTTTTTAGCTTACTACATGATTCCATATGTGTTATTTCATAGTTTTGATGTATTCACTATTAATCTACAATAAAAATAAAGAAAAACCCTTGAATGAGTAAGTGTGTCCAAACTTTTGACTGGTACTGTATATTTTGATATTTCTAAAGCAACTTGAATTGTCCTAATGGTCCTCTAATGGTCCTCTCTTGGAAGCTATGTTTTTATTTTTCCTGGTGTAACCACAACTGAGCGAGCCAAATAAAACCTTTTGATCATACTAAATCTCTGACACTATGACCTCTATTTCATGGCACGGCATTGTATATTCCCACAGGCTTTAAAAGGGATGATTTTGACCATATATGGTTAATTAGGGGTGTTTCTAAATGCAAATAGCTAAGATTGAGCACAAGCACTGAGGCTGAGAACAATTGGTATTTTTTAACGGTTATGCCCTACCAGTGTGTGTATAACGTTCCTAGAATTGTTTGATAAATCCCATTTTTCTATGCGTAGGAACATTCTAAATTCCATTCAGAAGTAGTATTTTAGAATATCTTCTACGCAATATTGATAAATAAGGCCCCAATATTGATAAATAAGGACGGGCACAACACTTCATGGGGTGAAGGTGGAATAAACCCAGAACTATATGGACCTGGACATGTACAACACTTCATGGGGTGGAGGTGGGATAAACCCAGAACTATATGGACCTGATCATGTACAACACTTCATGGGGTGGAGGTGGGATAAACCCAGAACTATATGGACCTGGACATGTACAACACTTCATGGGGTGGAGGTGGGATAAACCCAGAACTATATGGACCTGATCATGTACAACACTTCATGGGGTGGAGGTGGGATAAACCCAGAACTATATGGACCTGGACATGTACAACACTTCATGGGGTGGAGGTGGGATAAACCCAGAACTATATGGACCTGGACATGTACAACACTGCATGGGGTGGAGGTGGGATAAACCCAGAACTATATGGACCTGGACATGTACAACACTGCATGGGGTGGAGGTGGGATAAACCCAGAACTATATGGACCTGATCATGTACAACACTTCATGGGGTGGAGGTGGGATAAACCCAGAACTATATGGACCTGATCATGTACAACAATTCATGGGGTGAAGGTGGAATAAACCCAGAACTATATGGACTTGGACATGTACAACACTTCATGGGGTGGAGGTGGGATAAACCCAGAACTATATGGACCTGGACATGTACAACACTTCATGGGGTGGAGGTGGAATAAACCCAGAACTATATGGACCTGATCATGTACAACACTGCATGGGGTGGAGGTGGAATAAACCCAGAACTATATGGACCTGGACATGTACAACACTTCATGGGGTGGAGGTGGGATAAACCCAGAACTATATGGACCTGGACATGTACAACACTGCATGGGGTGAAGGTGGAATAAACCCAGAACTATATGGACCTGATCATGTACAACACTTCATGGGGTGGAGGTGGGATAAACCCAGAACTATATGGACCTGGACATGTACAACACTGCATGGGGTGAAGGTGGGATAAACCCAGAACTATATGGACCTGATCATGTACAACAATTCATGGGGTGGAGGTGGAATAAACCCAGAACTATATGGACCTGGACATGTACAACACTTCATGGGGTGGAGGTGGGATAAACCCAGAACTATATGGACCTGGACATGTACAACACTGCATGGGGTGGAGGTGGGATAAACCCAGAACTATATGGACCTGATCATGTACAACACTGCATGGGGTGGAGGTGGGATACTTTATCTAGATGTACAGTGCCTTCAGAAAGTATTCACACCCCTGTATTTGTTCCACATGTTGTGGTGTTACAGCTTGAATTTCAAATGGATTCAAATTAGATTTTTTTGTCGCTGGTCTATACATGATACCCCATAATGTGGAATTACAATTTTACAAATTAATTCAAAATGAAAAGCTGAAACACTTGAGTCAATAAGTATTCAAGCCCTTTGTTATGGCAAGCCTAAATACGTTCAGCAGTTAACATGTGCTTAAGTCACATAATAAGTTGCATGGAATCCTGTTTGCAATAAATAAGGCACTAAAGTAAAACTGCAAAAAAAATTGGCAATTAAAATGAGTTTATGTCCTGAATACAAAGTGTTATGTTATGTTTGGGGCACAACACAACACATCACTGAGTACCACACTTCATATAGTCAAACATGGTGGTGGCTGCATTTTTTAGGACTGGGGGGTTTTTTAGGATAAAAAAAAAACCTGGTTCAGTCTGCTTTCCACCAGACACTTTCAGCAGGACAATAACCTAAAACACAAGGCCGAATCTACACTGGAGTTGCTTACTAAGAAAACATTGAAGGTTCCTGAGTGGCCGGGTTACAGTTTTGACTTAAATCACCTTGAAAATCTATGGTAAGACCTGAAAATGGTTGTCTAGCAATGATCAGGAACCAATTTGACAGGGATTTTGAAAATAATAATGGGCAAATGTTGCACAGGTGTGGTAAGCTCTTAAAGTCTTACCCAGAAAGACTCACAGCTGTAATCACTGTGAGAAGTCATTATAAGATGTATTTACATTTACATTTAAGTCATTTAGCAGACGCTCTTATCCAGAGCGACTTACAAGTTGGTGCATTCACCTTATGTATTGACTCAGGGAGGTGAATACTTTATTTATTTTTTTACAAAATGTTATAATTTTTCTTTCACTTTGACATTACTGTATTTTGTGTCGATTGTTGACAAAAAATGACAATGAAATCCATTTTAATCCCACTTTGTAACAACAAAATGTGGAAAAAGTCAAGGTGTGTGAATACTTTCTGAAGGTACTGTATCTGACCTTTATAAACCCATTGTTACCCTCTGTTATCTTCAATGCTAATGAAATATGTTGATGAAGAAGGGAGGAATGACAGCCATTCAGAGAGAGAGAAATGGAGCAAGAGGGAGCAAGAGGGAGAAATGAAGAGAGGAGGAAAGGGGATAGAGAGAGAGAAAATAGAGAGAGGTGAACAGAGATAGAGAGTGAGAAAGGAGAGAGATAAGAGGGAGAGTGATAGAAAGAGGGAGAAATGACGAGAGGAGGAAAGGGGAGAGACAGAGAGAGAGAAAATAGAGAGAGGTGAACAGAGATAGTAAGAGAGGAGAGAGATAAGAGGGAGAGTGATAGATAGATTGTCCCTTTCATTTTCTCCTTTTCTAACTCCACTACATGAAGCCCATAGAGTGGCTCCTCTCCCCTCCCCTCCCCTCACTTGCTAGGTGATTATAATGAAAGGTCTTTAATGATGTTATCTGTACAGCTGTCCAGGAGGCTCCTGCTGGGTCACACCAGGTTTAGCACTGCCTGCACTAGGCTAATGGATGACTGCGACACCACATCCTCTGTACAGTGCCTTGAAAAAGTATTCATCCCCCTTGGTGTTTCTCCTATTTTGTTGCATTACAACCTGTAATTTAAATGGATTTGGATTTCATGAAATGAACATACACAAAATAGTTCAAATTGGTGAAGTGAAATTACGGAAAATTGGTGCGTACATATGTATTTACCCCCTTTGCTATGAAGCCCCTAAATAAGATCTGGTGCAACCAATTACCTTCAGAACATAATTTGTTAACTGAAATCCACCTGTGTGCAATCTAAGTGTCACATGATCTCAGTAAATATACACCTGTTCTGAAAGGCCCCAGAGTCTGCAACACCACTAAGCAAGGGGCCCCACCAAGAAAGCGGCACCATGAAGACCAAGGAGCTCTCCAAACAGGCCAGGGACAAAGTTGTGGAGAAGTACAGATCAGGATTGGGTTATAAAAAAAATATCAGAAACTTTGAACATCCCACAGAGCACCATTAAATCCGTTATTAAAAAATGGAAAGAATATGGCACCACAACAAACATGCCAAGAGAGGGCCACCCACCAAAACACATGGACCAGGCAAGGAGGGCATTAATCAGAGATGCAACAAAGAGACCAAAGATAACCCTGAAAGAGCTGCAAAGCTCCACAGCGGAGATTGGAGTATCTGTCCATAGGACCACTTTAAGCCGTACACTCCACAGAGCTGGGCTTTACGGAAGAGTGTCCAGAAAAAAAGCCATTGCTTAAAGAAAAAAATACACGTTTGGTGTTTGCCAAAAGGCATGTGGGAGACTCCCCAAACATATGGAAGAAGGTACTCTGGTCAGATGAGACTAAAATTTAGATTTTTGGCCATCAAGGAAAATGCTATGTCTGGCGCAAACCCAACCGCTCCCATCACCCCGAGAACACCATCCCCACAGTGAAGCATGGTGGTGGCAGCATCATGCTGTGGGGATGTTTTTCATCGGAAGGGACTAGGAAACTAGTCAGAATTGAAGGAATGATGGATGGCGCTAAATACAGAGAAATTATTGTGGGAAACCTGTTTCAGTCTTCCAGAGATTTGATACTGGGACAGAGGTTCACCTTCCAGCAGGACAATGACCCTAAGCATACTGCTAAAACAACATTCGAGTGGTTTAAGGGGAAACATTTAAATGTCTTAGAATGGCCTAGTTAAAGCCCAGACCTCAATCCAATTGAGAATCTGTGGTATGACTTAAAGATTGCTGTACATCAGCAGAACCGATCCAACTTGAAGGAGCTGGAGCAGTTTGCCTTAAAGAATGGGCAAAAATCCCAGTGGCTAGATGTGCCAAGCTTATAGAGACATACCCCAAGAGACATGAAGCCACTGTATGTGTGGTTGGGGGGGCGGTGGTTATGTGTGTGTCGTATATGTGTGTGTGTGTGTGTCACTCTGATCCCATGGACCCTGACACTATGCACTACAGCTCTTTGTTTCTCATTCTACCTGCTACACCTCCAACACCATGGTCATTAAACTACAATTCACACCATTGTGGACAACTGTATTACAATCACTTCTTTATCTTTGGCTGCTTTTTGTAGTAATTTAGAGATGGAGAGAAAAATGGAGAGATGAGAGAGAGAGAGATGGAAGGAGAGAGATACGAGGGAGGCATTGAACGAGGTGAATATAAAATAAGTTCAAACAGAAAGAACAGAAATACACAAATGTCCCTCTTGGTCTCACTCCCACACATCCCTTGTTCTCTACCTCTCTCTGTCCCACCACTCACACATCCAGCCACACATAGAAGCCTCCTCTACCTCCACTACCTGTCTGCCTGATTACAAGGATATAAGGATTAGTCACGCCTAGAAAGGGAACAAACTCCTGTCGTCTCCTTGATGTGTCCCAAGGCGCCAGGCAGGAG
>NW_026600437.1:0-70000 GCF_029448725.1 Salvelinus fontinalis | reverse complement strand
ATCATCATCTGCTCATCATCATCGGCTCATCTATCACTCCAGTGTTAATGTTCTAAGTTGTAATTACTTTGCTACTATGGCCTATGTATTGCCTAACCTCCTCACACCATTTGCACACACTGTATATAGACTTTCGTTTTATTCTATTGTGTTATTGACTGTACGCTTGTTTATTCCATGTGTAACTCTGTGCTGTTGTTTGTGTCGCACTGTTTTGCTTTATCTTGGCCAGGTCGCAGTTGTAAATGAGAACTTGTTCTCAACTGGCTTACCTGGTTAAATAAAGGTGAAATAAAATAAATAAATATAAAACCTCATATGCGCTGCACAACAGACACTGAACTGACCAGCTCCTGTTGTGCTGCTATGGACTGACCAGCTCCTGTTGTGCTGCTATGGACTGACCAGCTCCTGATGTGCTGTTATGGACTGACCAGCTCCTGATGTAATGCTATGGACTGACCAGCTCCTGTGGTGCTGTTATGGACTGACCAGCTCCTGATGTAATGCTATGGACTGACCAGCTCCTGATGTGCTGCTATGGACTGACCAGCTCCTGATGTGCTGTTATGGACTGACCAGCTCCTGTGGTGCTGCTATGGACTGACCAGCTCCTGATGTAATGCTATGGACTGACCAGCTCCTGATGTGCTGTTATGGATTGACCAGCTCCTGTTGTGCAGCAATGGACTGACCAGCTCCTGATGTGCTGCTATGGACTGACCAGCTCCTGATGTGCTGCTATGGACTGACCAGCTCCTGTTGTGCTGCTATGGACTGACCAGCTCCTGATGTGCTGTTATGGACTGACCAGCTCCTGTTGTGCTGCTATGGACTGACCAGCTCCTGTTGTGCTGCTATGGACTGACCAGCTCCTGATGTGCTGCTATGGACTGACCAGCTCCTGTTGTGCTTCTATGGACTGACCAGCTCCTGTTGTGCTGCTATGGACTGACCAGCTCCTGATGTGCTGCTATGGACTGACCAGCTCCTGATGTGCTGTTATGGACTGACCAGCTCCTGATGTGCTGCTATGGACTGACCAGCTCCTGTTGTGCTGCTATGGACTGACCAGCTCCTGATGTGCTGCTATGGACTGACCAGCTCCTGTTGTGCTGCTATGGACTGACCAGCTCCTGATGTGCTGCTATGGACTGACCAGCTCCTGTTTTCTCCTGTTGTGCTGCTATGGACTGACCAGCTCCTGATGTGCTGCTATGGACTGACCAGCTCCTGTTGTGCTGCTATGGACTGACCAGCTCCTGATGTGCTGCTATGGACTGACCAGCTCCTGATGTGCTGCTATGGACTGACCAGCTCCTGTTGTGCTGCTATGGACTGACCAGCTCCTGTTGTGCTGCTATGGACTGACCAGCTCCTGATGTGCTGCTATGGACTGACCAGCTCCTGATGTGCTGCTATGGACTGACCAGCTCCTGTTGTGCTGCTATGGACTGACCAGCTCCTGATGTGCTGTTATGGACTGACCAGCTCCTGATGTAATGCTATGGACTGACCAGCTCCTGTTGTGCTGCTATGGACTGACCAGCTCCTGATGTGCTGCTATGGACTGACCAGCTCCTGTTTTCTCCTGTTGTGCTGTTCTGGGGAACTACGGTAAGCTTCATAATGTTAAATAATGTGACAGGTGAAATGAAGAACGCAAGCTGCTTTATTTTTTAAAACTAGGCAAGTCAGTTAAGAGCTAATTCTTATTTACAATGACAGCCTATCGGGGAACAGTGGGTTAACTGCTTTGTTCAGGGGCAGAAAGACAGATTTTTACCTTGTCAGCTTAGGGATTCGATCCAGCAAACGTTCGGTTTCTGGTCCAACGCTCTAACCACTAGGCTACCTGCCACCCCAAGTACCCCAGTATACGGTATATACGGTATAAGCCTAACATGTAACATTAAGAAGCATTTCAAATGAAGAAATTGAGACATTGCCGTGGTTACTACGTTTCATCCAACCATCTACTATTACCTCACGGTAAGGCCCCTACACGGCAAAATTAGACCACGCCGTTGGACTAAGGTCACCGCTAAATATGCATCCCAGTTGCCTGGAAATAAGTATATAATGAGCAGGTAAGTGGCCATGTTGGCTCAAGGCATGGTGACCTCATAGTGTTTACACCTGCCCTGGCTCGTCATGCAGGCATGGGGTGAGAGGGAGTGGAGCAGGGCAAGAGCTATTAGTGGATCTGGAGAGGAGCCATTTTGTCTCTGTGCGGCTCAGTGGGGTTGTGCCACCTGTCAACATGCCAAAGCCCAGCATAAAGTAACTCCAGATGAAGGGTCCCTCAGGCCCCCAGCACTTTAACACACTAATATCTTACACTGAGCTACGGGGCTCTGGCTTTTGTGTGTGAGTGTGTGCGTGTGCTAGCTAAGTTAGATTTAGATGAGAGATGGCGGAAGAGAGAGAAAGTCACAGAGGGAAGAGTAGAAGCAAGAGTGTGTGTGTATAATTCTGTGAGTGTCTGGCTAGAGTACAATTTGTCTGATCTCTCTGTCTCGCTCCGATCCATCCCATAATTGCACACTTTGAGCTGCCATAGTAACAACATAACAGCATTCCTAATTTCCTTTGCCCAGCATGCATTTTAACCATGCTGTAAGATGCAATATATCATCCACTGTAGGCCACTTGCTAGCTAGCCAATATGAATTACACCCTCTGTTCAGATCAATCAGCAGGGTGCTTATTCAATGAGGAAGTTACTCTGAAGTGAACCAGTAATACTCTCCCAAATGCCATCAATATCATTTCCCCTGTGATAATAACCCTGATTTCAAATTCTGCATACAACATCAATCAGGGGATGAATAAATGCATTTTTCAGACAGATGTGTTTGTGATACTAATGCAATTTATTAGAGCTTGGTCTGGGCTACAAATGCTCCTTGTTTTGTATAAGTAAACACGAACACACACACCATATTGTGTGTGTGTGCATGCGCATATGTGCGTACATCTATGCATAATGTCAAGACTGAGTGTGTAGCATGTGATTATGAGGGTTAAACTCCAGTGTTTAATGACCCACAGTTGTCACCTCCTCCTCCTATGATAGACCAGGCAGGAATAATGACTGAGTCCCAGACACTGAGTGACTCCATTGTAATTGTAACAGTCCTGACCTATTTATGTTAGTTTTTATGTGTTTATGGTCAGGGCATGTGTTTTGGGTGGGCAGTCTATGTTATCTGTTTCTATGTTGGTTTCGGTTTGCCTGGTATGGCTCTTGATTAGAGGCAGGTGGTTTGCATTTTCCTCTAATCAAGAGTCATATTTAGGTAGGGCATTCTCACTGTTTGTTTGTGGGTGATTGTCTCCTGTGATGTTTCGTGTTGTTCGATATATATTCACAAACGGGACTGTTTGGCTGTTCGTATGTTTCGATGTCCGTTCCTGTTCGTGAGTTTACGTTTGTCTATGTAAGTTTATGTTCAGGTTGCGTCGACGTCGTTTTGTTATTTTGTAAGTGTTGAAAGTGTTTTGTTTTGTTTAGTCTACGTCGTGTTATATAATAAAGATGGCATATTTCCCTGACTCCGCATTTTGGTCCGAAGATCCTTCTCTCCTCACCTCATCCGAGGATGAGGAAAGCGACAGCTATTACAGAATCACCCACCAACAAAATGTGACCAAGCGGTATGGGAAAAATAAACGGAGTAAGGGACAGAAGAAGGAGCAATGGACATGGGACGATGTTCTGGATGGAAAGGGTGTCTACACATGGGAGGAAATCCTAGCTGGTAGAGATCGCCTCCCATGGGAACAGCTGGAGGCACTGAGGAGAGCGGAGGCTACCGGAGAGAGGAACCGGAGCTATGAGGGAACGCGTCTGGCACGGAAGCCGAAAAAGCCCGTGAGTAACTCCCAAAAATTTCTTGGGGGGGGGCTAAAGGGTAGTGGGCCAAGGGCAGGTAGGAGACCTGCGCCCACTTCCCAGGCTTACCGTGGAGAGCGGGAGTACGGGCAGGCGCCGTGTTACGCAGTAGAGCGCACGGTGTCTCCTGTACGAGTGCATAGCCCAGTGCGGGTTATTCCACCTCCCCGCACTGGGAGGGCTAGATTGGGTATTGAGCCAGGTGTCATGAGGCCGGCTCAACGCGTCTGGTCTCCAGTGCGTCTCCTCGGGCCGGCATACATGGCACCTGCATTAAGCATGGTTTCCCCGGTTCGCCTACATAGGCCGGTGCGGGTTATTCCACCTCCCCGCACTGGTCGGGCAACCGGGAGTATTCAACCAGGTAAGGTTGGGCAAGCTCAATGCTCAAGAGTGCCAGTACGCCTCCACGGTCCGGTATTTCCGGCACCACCTCCCCGCCCCAGCCTAGTACCTACAGTGTCTACACTATGCACTAGGCTACCAGTGCATATCCTGAGCCCTGTTCCTCCTCCACGCACTCTCCCTGTAGTGCGTGTATCTAGCCCGGTGCCTCCAGTTCCGGCCCCACGCACTAAGCTACCAGTGCGTCTCCAGAGCCCTGAACCCACTGTATCTTCTCCCCCTACTAATCCTGATGTGCTTGTCCTCAGCCCGGCGTCACCAGTGCCGGTACCACGCATCAGGGATAGAGTAGGCTTTGAGAATACAGTGTGCCCTGTCCCTGCTCCCCGCACTAGTAGGAAGGTGCTTGTCATTAGCACGGTGCCTCCAGTTCCGGCACCACGCACCAGGTCTACAGTGCGCCATATCCGGCCAGAGCCATCCGTCTCCCCAGCGCCATCTGAGCCATCCGTCTCCCCAGCGCCATCTGAGCCATCCGTCTCTCCAGCGCCATCTGAGCCATCCGTCTCCCCAGCGCCATCTGAGCCATCCGTCTCCCCAGCGCCATCTGAGCCATCCGTCTCCCCAGCGCCATCTGAGCCATCCGTCTGCCAGGAGCCTGCAAAGCCGCCCGTCTGCCATGAGCCTGCAAAGCCGCCCGTCTGCCATGAGCCTACAGAGCCGTCAGCCAGACAGGAGCCGCTAGAGCCATCAGCCAGACAGGAGCCGCTAGAGCCGTCAGCCAGACAGGATCTGCCAGAGCCGCCAACCAGACAGGATCTGCCAGAGCCGCCAACCAGACAGGATCTGCCAGAGCCGCCAACCAGACAGGATCTGTCAGAGCCGCCAACCAGACAGGATCTGCCAGAGCCGCCAACCAGACAGGATCTGCCAGAGCCGCCAGCGAGCCATGAGCAGCCAGAGCCGCCAGTGAGCCATGAGCAGCCAGAGCCGTCAGAGAGCCATGAGCAGCCAGAGCCGTCAGAGCGCCATGAGCAGCCAGAGCCGTCAGAGCGCCATGAGCGTCGAGAGCCGTCAGAGCGCCATGAGCGTCGTGAGCCGTCAGCCTGCCATGAGCGTCGAGAGCCGTCAGCCTGCCATGAGCGTCGAGAGCCGTCAGCCTGCCATGAGCGTCGAGAGCCGTCAGCCTGCCATGAGCGTCGAGAGCCGTCAGCCTGCCATGAGCGTCGAGAGCCGTCAGCCTGCCATGAGCGTCGAGAGCCGTCAGCCTGCCATGAGCGTCGAGAGCTGTCAGCCTGCCATGAGCGTCGAGAGCCGTCAGCCAGCCATGAGCATCGAGAGTCGTCAGTCAGCCATGAGCTGCCCTTCAGCCTGAAAAGGCTGGATACCCAGAACTGCCCATCAGTCCAGAGCTGTCTCTCTGTCCGGAGCTGCCTTTCAGTCCGGAGTTGCCCCTCTATCCTAATCTCCCTCTCTATCTTCATCTATCTCTATAGTCTTATCTATCCCTCTATCTTGATTTATCTCTCTGTCCCGGTGTTATCCTTATTAAATATATTATTAAGAGAATTGTGTGGGGGAAAAAAGAGGGTGGACATTCTTTGTGGGAGGAAGTTAGGATGGATTATGGTGGGGTGGGAACCGCGCCCGGAGCCTGAGCCACCACCGTGGTCAACTGCCCACCCGGACCCTCCCCTGGACTTTGTGCTGGTGCGCCCGGCGTTCGCACCTTGGGGGGGGGGGTACTGTAACAGTCCTGACCTATTTATGTTAGTTTTTATGTGTTTATGGTCAGGGCATGTGTTTTGGGTGGGCAGTCTATGTTATCTGTTTCTATGTTGGTTTCGGTTTGCCTGGTATGGCTCTTGATTAGAGGCAGGTGGTTTGCATTTTCCTCTAATCAAGAGTCATATTTAGGTAGGGCATTCTCACTGTTTGTTTGTGGGTGATTGTCTCCTGTGATGTTTCGTGTTGTTCGATATATATTCACAAACGGGACTGTTTGGCTGTTCGTATGTTTCGATGTCCGTTCCTGTTCGTGAGTTTACGTTTGTCTATGTAAGTTTATGTTCAGGTTGCGTCGACGTCGTTTTGTTATTTTGTAAGTGTTGAAAGTGTTTTGTTTTGTTTAGTCTACGTCGTGTTATATAATAAAGATGGCATATTTCCCTGACTCCGCATTTTGGTCCGAAGATCCTTCTCTCCTCACCTCATCCGAGGATGAGGAAAGCGACAGCTATAACAGTAATTAACCAACACAAGATTACATTACAACGCCTCGTTTCATGGCTGTCTATTGTTACCATTAACCTTAGCTTAGTCGATGGAGACAGCTTGATTGTTCAGATTTCAGAACTAGTGCTTAGAATGCCAAGACTTATTGTGATGAATGCCAAGATGGCCAAAACATCAAGGAGTGAAAGCTGCACCTGTATTTCCTTCCAGTGTAAATACATCACAAACACATTCAATGTTAAATAGGAAGTACTTAGATGGAAGTTTGTTGGTAGGTTGTTGTGGCATTGGAGAGGTAGCTGGGGAAGCTAAGTATAGCACACTGGGAACCAACGCAGCATCTGTTTATGAAGCCGGCGTTGCTTAGCAAACGAGCGTCATGCCAACCGGCAATTCTGGTAGCATTCGTGGCGCCGAGCTCCATGGCGACGCCTGGGTTCCCGTGTGGCAGCAACGGTAACAAGAGCTCAAAAACAATCAGCGTTGCCATCTCCACACTGTGTTAAACTTCACACTCCATCCTAGCCGCAAATAAGGCTTTACAAGGACCTATGTTCCTTCCTGTCACTGATGGACTAACTTCAAATTAGGTAACTTTTGTTTCTTAGTCCACCGACCTGGAGAGTCAAACACTGCACACAGAGAGACAAATCACACAAACTGTGGCTTTGGATCTGGTGCGGAGCCCATAAGCTTTTAGACATGGAGCCAAAGAGCTGTATGTAATCCCACAGGCTAAAATCAACTCACACCCAATCAATATTCAAATGCAGGATGGCTACTCTGTCTTCATATTCCTTCTTTCTGCCCTTCCTCCTCTTTCCTGCTCTTTTGTTCCCTCCCTCTTAGGCTAATCTCTCTTGCTCTATTGTCACTTTGTCTGGCACTCTCCCTCTCTCTCTCTCTATCCATTTACCCATTCATCGATTGCTCTCCTATATCTCTTTCTCTCCTGGTCTTAATTATGGTGTGCACCACTCAGGGTCAATCTGGTCTGTCTGTCTGTAGTTCCCCAAAGTTGTTACGCTTTTGTCAACAAGTATCCACCCACGGGTGGATTCAATGTCCCAGAAGATGATCCTTCAATGCATTGAGATGGAATAACCTTCTCTTGCTCCAGCTCTTTTTCTCTTCCTCTAACTTTGGAACATTCTGGAATATTCGGCATGTCCCAGAATGCTTTGCTCCATAGGATCCCCTTTAGCTTTTCAAAAAAATAAAAGATAAGATATTTAATTTGGCCTCTACTACTATAGCCCATAGAAAGACATTGAATAACACATTCATAAATGGCAAAACATACATTTTAAGGAATAAGGATTTGAAGTGTCTGTCCTATATCAAGGAGATATAAGAAAGCTCAGGAAATATATATATATATTTATCCCCTTATTTTTGTTGGCACAAAACTACCTCCATACCTCCATTAATTTGTATGAGTTACGTTTAGACGAGTCTCGTGACACTTGTGGTGAACACCATCTTGTTCGTGAGAGTCTCCCCTTTCTACAGTGGGGCCATATCAGTTTGTAGCCCAAAACGGTTTGGACGCTACAGACAAAAGTTGGCACATCAGCGTTACCGACTACAAACGAGTCCTTTTCGGATGCTCCAGACGTTTTCGTGAGAAGACCGTTTTCTGGAATGTTTCATGGTCTACAAAATGCACTGTAGCTCTGTCACTTTGCACCGCTGATGAGGAAGGGCGACATAGGAGGATGTTGTGGATTGAGACACAACCCATGCAAAAAACAGATATCTCTAGCGTAAAATTAAACTGACAGATTTTTCTGGGGATTTCTGTATTACGTTACTTAGATTGCCAGGTCAATACAATCCCCCCAAGCTGAGTGCCAATGCATATTATCATCTAAAACAATGTAAAATACTAGTTAGTATTGTTAATGGACGTTCGGCTGCAGAAAATCAGCAGAACCACTATCTGGAATTGTGCACCCATGGTCGTTGTAATAACTGCATTATTTCATGGATGGAAGTCTGGCACCTGCGAACATCACATCACATCTCTACGCAGCTCTGACGGCTTGGACTATTCCTCTTGGAATGGTTGACTACAGGGCCAGTCTAAGAGTGGTGTAAAAAGGGGAATAAATAATGAATGAAGAGACAGAGAGAGAGACAGACAAAGGTGGCCAGGGTATCAAAGACAGCAGGCGTCTGGAGCGATAGCAGTCAATGAGAGGTCAGATCTATCCAGTAAATACCCATGTAGAAGACCACGCACGCACGCACGCACACACACACACACACACACTAAGCACCAAGCACACATTAAGCACCAAGCACCAAGCACCTTCAGTCAGTGATATTAACCAGGGACAGCCCTATAAAGCCCTGTAGTGAGAGTGTGTTATTGAGAATGTGTGGGCTCTTCCATTTGTGCTCCGGAGTAATGACAGAGGTAATCTGAGCATACTAAAGCGGGGGAGGCTCTGTCATAGGAACAGAGAGAGAGACCAGAAAAAGAGAGGAGAGGAAGGGAGGGGAAGAGAAAGAGAGACCAGAGTTTCTCAGAAGCCTATTTATGAAGTGAAATATTTCCTTCTTTTCAACAATGAGTGTTTAGCATCCATTTCCCACTGCCCTGCAGTCACAAATCACGGAGAAACGCCACAGGATATGGAGACAATATAAATAGAGAGAGACAGAAGAAGAAAAATAAAGGGAGGGCAAGGAGAGAGCAAGAAGAGAGTGATGGAAAGAAAGATATGAGGGCTAACATGCTGACCACACTGCTAGTATTACATGCGCAAGCGTTGCAAAAAAATAAGTAGCCAAGCGCTAAAATAGAACTTGGCTCTATTTTTTACGCTTGACACGCTGCAAGTCCCAGCCTCTCCCAGGAGCCTATACCCATGTGGGTGATTGAAAGTTGAACTGAGGTCCACACTCCAGTCCAGTTGGTGGTGGTAATGCACCTTAAAGTTGGTTGCCAACTCCCATATAAAGTCCAAAGAAGAAGAAGAAGTTATCTGTGGTTATCTGTGGATTAATTGTCGGAGGAGAGGACCTTGTGCATTTCAGGTAAAATAACAACCCAATGTTTACATCCCGGGACAAATTAGCTGGGCAACAGCAAGCGAGCTAGCTAAATGGACATGAATGTTTCATGCATTTTGACCTGTCCCCAAATTAATATAGGTGGTTCAGAGTTCGTTTTGATTTTTCAACCTGCGCGACCTGATCGCGTCTGGTGTGGATGGACTAAAACGTGGACGCACGCACGTGCCCAGTCTAGTCAGCATGTGAGAAGAACTGACAGGGGGAAAGAGAAGAGCTGACAGGGGGAAAGAGAAGAACTGACAGGGGGAAAGAGAAGAACTGAAAGGGGGAAAGAGAAGAGCTGACAGGGTGAAAGAGAAGAGCTGACAGGGGGAAAGAGAAGAGCTGACAGGAGGAAAGAGAAGAACTGACAGGGGGAAAGAGAAGAGCTGACAGGGGGAAAGAGAAAAGCTGACAGGGGAAAGAGAAGAGCTGACAGGAGGAAAGAGAAGAGCTGACAGCGGGAAAGAGAAGAGCTGACAGGGGGAAAGAGAAGAGCTGACAGGGGAAATAGAAGAGCTGACAGGGGGAAAGAGAAGAACTGACAGGGGGAAAGAGAGGAGCTGACAGGGGGAAAGAGAAGAGCTGACAGGGGGAAAGAGAAGAGCTGACAGGGGGAAAGAGAAGAGCTGACAGGTGAAAGAGAAGAACTGAAAGGGGGAAAGAGAAGAACTGACAGGTGAAAGAGAAGAACTGAAAGGGGGAAAGAGAAGAACTGACAGGGGGAAAGAGAAGAACTGACAGGGGGAAAGAGAAGAACTGACAGGGGGAAAGAGAAGAGCTGACAGGGGGAAAGAGAAGAGCTGACAGGGGGAAAGAGAAGAACTGACAGGGGGAAAGAGAAGAGCTGACAGGGCGAAAGAGAAGAACTGAAAGGGGGAAAGAGAAGAGCTGACAGAAGGAAAGAGAAGAGCTGACAGGAGGAAAGAGAAGAACTGACAGGGGGAAAGAGAAGAGCTGACAGGGGGAAAGAGAAGAGCTGACAGGGGGAAAGAGAAGAGCTGACAGGGGGAAAGAGAAGAACTGAAAGGGGGAAAGAGAAGAGCTGACAGGGGGAAAGAGAAAAACTGACAGGGGGAAAGAGAAGAGCTGACAGGGGGAAAGAGAAGAGCTGACAGGGGGAAAGAGAAGAGCTGACAGGGGGAAAGAGACGAACTGACAGGGGGAAAGAGAAGAGCTGACAGGGGGAAAGAGAAGAACTGACAGGGGGAAAGAGAAGAACTGACAGGGGGAAAGAGAAAAACTGACAGGGGAAAGAGAAGAATTAGAAAGAGTGAAGTTGGAGAATAAGAGAGAACAGAAAGAGAGGAGAGGGAGAAGGATCGAGGGAAAGAAAGATCAGAGTGGAAACAAGGAGTTTGTGTATATGTGTGTGTCTACAACTTCTATTTGGGAGAGCTGCTTACAGAAGCACAAATCTAATGACACTAAGAAACATGGCCGACCCACTGTCATAACAAAGAAGGTCTCCGAGAGATATAAACAACCTAAGTCAGTTTAGGGGGATTTGTTGAATATTGATTTAGGAGAATGTTTTACTGCTTTGATGACAGACTGATTTATGTCATTACATTAGACTAGAATAATGCCCAGGTAACATTCTCGTAACGTTATTAGAATGTTAGTTTGGTCAATGACCAGACTCTTTGGGCACTTGGACTTTAGCTAAGGGCAAACCCAGATATAGTCCTAACTATGAGGGACAGTCTAGGAATGTAAGCTGATACAGAAGTCGTTGGGTTTAAGAGCTAAGTTAAGAGCTAATAGCTAAGTTAAGGGATCAGTGACTTGACACGGCAAATTTGTATGTAAGTTTGGATGCACTGCAAGCTCAAGGCAGAAAGAGATGAGAGACAAGAAGAAAGAGAGAAAGAGAGAGAAGACATGTCTAGACTTGACAGTTCATGCAGCTTTAGTTTTTTATCATAGAGTTCTGATCATGAAATTCATGCATCTACTGTACACTTACATTTAAGGTGTACATTTACGGTGTACACCTACATACACCTACCATGTCCACAGTGTGTCCGGATTCCCTTTTCCAACGCTTTACTCAAATGCCACTATGCATTCTATAAACATTGAAATAGGCAAAATATGATAATAACACAACAACAACTGATGGCAGTAGCTAACTAACTGTAGCTAACTAGCCTGCTAACACCTGTAGCTAGCCAGCAAGCTAGCAAGCATCGCTAAAGGGATTGCAAATGGGTTAGCATTATTTTTCTAAATATTAGCTAGACGGCTAGCATTTATGTGGCCAGTAAACACGTTCCTCACACGGTAGGAATGTATTTCCACCAACGTTATAATTAAAAGGTGCTTATAGGTCCCAAAATGCCAGTTTTCTGGAGACTTGTGGGATGAGTGCTGATGACATCGTCCACTGTATGTGCTTTCGGTGGCCTGATTGCATCCAGACTGAGAAGGAAACCCGTACACAATGCTTCCCTGACCACCTCCTGAAGTGGTCAGACAGATCAGAACACAATCACGCCACATAGCCACTTTAGTGCGTCTAGACCCGTCTTTTCAATGCGATCTTCGTATTCTGACAGCAGAAGTCACAAGTGCAGACACGACCAGAGAGAGATAGAGACAGGGAAGGGGGGATGCGGGAACAAGGAAAAGAAGGCCCTGCATTATGGGAAAAAAATGTGGGCATGACAGAGAGTGAGAGAGAGAGAAAGTGAGGAGGAAGACAGAAAGAGGCAAAGAGCCATTAGGTGAGCCCTGCACACGTACAGCTGGTGCTCATGCCCTCAGGGTGCCTGCACAGTCACAGCGGCATCTGGCACACCATCAGATACCCTGCCAATGTCTGCCAAACAAGCAGGCCAGAAAGAGAGAGTTAGAGAGAGCTAGAGAGAGCGAGAGAGAGAGAGAGCGCGAAAAAGGAAAGAAGCGGAAACTGAAAAAGGGAGAGAGCAAAGAAGGAGAGATAGAAAGAGAGGAAGTGAGAATATTCCGCCTCTCTTCACCATACCCTGTCCTCCTCATTATATAGCCCTAATTAAGGATCAGTGATCTCTCAGTCTCCCTCTGTGAGAGCAGGGGAAGCAGGGCATGTGTGTGTGTGTGTGCATCTAAAGGTGTCTAAGTGTAATAGTATGTGTTTTTAAAAGTGTGAGTGTGTATGCGTGTGAATTTGGGTGTGCATGTTTGTGTGTGTGTGTGGGGGTCTAAAACAGTTGCTCCATGCAACATCCTCTCTACCTCCACCCTCCTGTCATCTCCACCCTCCTCTCTACCTCCACCATCCTCTGTATCGCACCACAACAGACCCTGTCATCTCCAACATCCTCTCTACCTCCACCCTCCTGTCATCTCCCCCCTCCTCTCCACCTCCACCCTCCTGTCATCTCCACCATCCTGTCATCTCCACCGTCCTCTGTATCACACCACAACAGACCCTGTCATCTCCACCATCCTCTCTATCGCACCACAACAGACCCTGTCATCTCCACCATCCTCTCTATCGCACCACAACAGACCCTGTCATCTCCACCCTCCTCTCTACCTCCACCCTCCTGTCATCTCCACCCTCCTCTCTACCTCCACCCTCCTGTCATCTCCACCATCCTCTCTATCTCCACCCTCTTGTCATCTCCACCATCCTCCCTATCTCCACCATCCTCTGTATCACACCACAACAGACCCTGTCATCTCCACCATCCTCTGTATCGCACCACAACAGACCCTGTCATCTCCACCATCCTCTCTATGACACCACAACAGACCCTGTCATCTCTATGACACCACAACAGACCCTGTCATCTCCACCATCCTCTGTATCGCACCACAACAGACCCTGTCATCTCCACCATCCTCTCTATGACACCACAACAGACCCTGTCATCTCCACCATCCTCTGTATCACACCACAACAGACCCTGTCATCTCCACCATCCTCTGTATGACACCACAACAGACCCTGTCATCTCCGCCATCCTCTCTATGACACCACAACAGACCCTGTCATCTCCACCATCCTCTGTATCACACCACAACAGACCCTGTCATCTCCACCATCCTCTGTATGACTCCACAACAGACCCTGTCATCTCCACCACCCTCTGTATCGCACCACAACAGACCCTGTCATCTCCACCATCCTCTCTATGACACCACAACAGACCCTGTCATCTCCACCCTCCTCTCTACCTCCACCCTCCTGTCATCTCCACCATCTTCTGTATCACACCACAACAGACCCTGTCATCTCCACCATCCTCTGTATCACACCACAACAGACCCTGTCATCTCCACCATCCTCTGTATCACACCACAACAGACCCTGTCATCTCCACCATCCTCTGTATCACACCACAACAGACCCTGTCATCTCCACCATCCTCTGTATCACACCACAACAGACCCTGTCATCTCCACCATCCTCTCTATGACACCACAACAGACCCTGTCATCTCCACCATCCTCTGTATCACACCACAACAGACCCTGTCATCTCCACCATCCTCTGTATGACTCCACAACAGACCCTGTCATCTCCACCATCCTCTGTATCGCACCACAACAGACCCTGTCATCTCCACCATCCTCTCTATGACACCACAACAGACCCTGTCATCTCCACCATCCTCTCTATGACACCACAACAGACCCTGTCATCTCCACCATCCTCTGTATCGCACCACAACAGACCCTGTCATCTCCACCATCCTCTGTATCGCACCACAACAGACCCTGTCATCTCCACCATCCTCTCTATGACTCCACAACAGACCCTGTCATCTCCACCATCCTCTCTATGACACCACAACAGACCCTGTCATCTCCACCATCCTCTCTATGACACCACAACAGACCCTGTCATCTCCACCATCCTCTGTATCACACCACAACAGACCCTGTCATCTCCACCATCCTCTGTATCACACCACAACAGACCCTGTCATCTCCACCATCCTCTGTATCGCACCACAACAGACCCTGTCATCTCCACCATCCTCTCTATCTCCACCCTCTTGTCATCTCCACCATCCTCCCTATCTCCACCATCCTCTGTATCACACCACAACAGACCCTGTCATCTCCACCATCCTCTCTATGACACCACAACAGACCCTGTCATCTCCACCATCCTCTCTATGACTCCACAACAGACCCTGTCATCTCCACCATCCTCTCTATGACTCCACAACAGACCCTGTCATCTCCACCATCCTCTCTATGACTCCACAACAGACCCTGTCATCTCCACCATCCTCTCTATGACTCCACAACAGACCCTGTCATCTCCACCATCCTCTGTATCGCACCACAACAGACCCTGTCATCTCCACCCTCCTCTCTATGACTCCACAACAGACCCTGTCATCTCCACCATCCTCTGTATCGCACCACAACAGACCCTGTCATCTCCACCCTCCTCTCTATGACTCCACAACAGACCCTGTCATCTCCACCATCCTCTGTATCGCACCACAACAGACCCTGTCATCTCCACCATCCTCTGTATCGCACCACAACAGACCCTGTCATCTCCACCATCCTCTGTATCGCACCACAACAGACCCTGTCATCTCCACCATCCTCTGTATCGCACCACAACAGACCCTGTCATCTCTATGACTCCACAACAGACCCTGTCATCTCCACCATCCTCTGTATCGCACCACAACAGACCCTGTCATCTCCACCATCCTCTGTATCGCACCACAACAGACCCTGTCATCTCTATGACACCACAACAGACCCTGTCATCTCTATGACACCACAACAGACCCTGTCATCTCTATGACACCACAACAGAGCATGCGCATCAAGAGTTGCCACTGAATCAGACTGAAAGAACAGACAGGCATCACATCAACCTGCTCCAAACCCAAGATGGCTGCTTATTAAGTTAATGACAGGAGCCAACATTTTAATTGAATTGTGCCGGCTCGACTATCACATTCGCCCCTCGCGCCTAGCCACTAGAGACGGCTACCATAGTAACAAAAGGGAAATGCCTCTATCAGTTTCTCAGACATCTGGGAAAGGAACAGAATACATTGGGGGTGCAGAGATGTACAGAACAGGTTGATCTATAGGGCTAGTGGGGACCTAGTCAGTTGCACAACTGAATGCAATCAACTGAAATGTGTCTTCCACATTTAACCCAACCCCTCTGAATCAGGTGTGGGGGCTGCCTTAATCCACATCTACATCATCAGTGCCTGGGGAGCAGGTGTTGTGGGGGTTAATTTCCTTTGCTCAAGGGCAGAACAACAGATCTTTCCACCTTGCCGGCTCGGGGATGTGAACAAGCAACCTTGCGGTTACTGTCCCAACGCTCTAACTGTTCGGCCACCTGCAGCCTAGTGTGACAGAGAAGAAATGTGCTACTGTGCATATCGGACTAAGAGGATATTTCAGTGGGGTCTTCCTTCGAGAAAGTTGCCGATAATATAACGAGTAGAGATGACAATATTTCTGATTCTACATGGCAGAGTACAATGTCTGTTCTACTTGATGCATTTCTATCTGAACACTCAAAAGTTGCACCTTTCTGAATAAGTTAAGTGATAAGAATAGAATCTACATTTTTCCCAAAATGTGGTTATCTGTTATCAGAGGACATTGTTTTAAATTAAATCAGTTGTACCTTGCCACATTGCACACTATTACATCTAATATGACTAGCTAGCATTGTTACCATGGCAGCATTGCAAAACACGACCTCTCAAAAGAAACAAACCTAAATGTATTAGATGATACTGTTTCTACTTGACAAGTAACACGGACATCCTGTTTTCTTTCCTATGTTCTGTGGTATAGTGTGTAGCAGGCCATTGTGTTGCTGGAAGTCTTTGTTACTAGTCTTTCTGCTCTTGAATTGAAGCTTGAGAGAGCTAGCGTGTTCATATAAGAGTATTTGAAGGTAGAGGAGGGAGAGAGACTGGTATAGTGAAAGAGCTAGAGAGAGCTAGAGAGAGAGAAAGAGAAAGAGAAAGAGAAAGAGAAAGAGAGAGAGAGAGAGAGAGAGAGAGAGAGAGAGAGAGAGAGAGAGAGAGAGAGAGAGAGAGAGAGAGAGAGAGAGAGAGAGCGAGAGAGAGAGAGAGAGAGAGAGAGAGAGAGAGAGAGAGAAAGAGAGAGAGAGAGCTGTTGAATGGGCCCTAATAGGAGCCTGGTGTTGTGAGAGGAGAGTGGTCCTGGTTGAATAGTGTAATAGGAGCCTGGTGTTGTGAGAGGAGAGTGGTCCTGGTTGAATTGTGTAATAGGAGCCTGGTGTTGTGAGAGGAGAGTGGTCCTGGTTGAATAGTGTAATAGGAGCCTGGTGTTGTGAGAGGAGAGTGGTCCTGGTTGAATAGTGTAATAGGACCTGGTGTTGTGAGAGGAGAGTGGTCCTGGTTGAATAGTGTAGTAGGACCTGGTGTTGTGAGAGGAGAGTGGTCCTGGTTGAATAGTGTAATAGGAGCCTGGTGTTGTGAGAGGAGAGTGGTCCTGGTTGAATAGTGTAATAGGACCTGGTGTTGTGAGAGGAGAGTGGTCCTGGTTGAATAGTGTAATAGGACCTGGTGTTGTGAGAGGAGAGTGGTCCTGGTTGAATAGTGTAATAGGACCTGGTGTTGTGAGAGGAGAGTTGTCCTGGTTGAATAGTGTAATAGGACCTGGTGTTGTGAGAGGAGAGTGGTCCTGGTTGAATAGTGTAATAGGACCTGATGTTGTGAGAGGAGAGTGGTCCTGGTTGAATAGTGTAATAGGAGCCTGGTGTTGTGAGAGGAGAGTGGTCCTGGTTGAATAGTGTAATAGGACCTGGTGTTGTGAGAGGAGAGTGGTCCTGGTTGAATAGTGTAATAGGACCTGGTGCTGTGAGAGGAGAGTGGTCCTGGTTGAATAGTGTAATAGGACCTGGTGTTGTGAGAGGAGAGTTGTCCTGGTTGAATAGTGTAATAGGACCTGGTGTTGTGAGAGGAGAGTGGTCCTGGTTGAATAGTGTAATAGGACCTGGTGTTGTGAGAGGAGAGTGGTCCTGGTTGAATAGTGTAATAGGACCTGGTGTTGTGAGAGGAGAGTGGTCCTGGTTGAATAGTGTAATAGGACCTGGTGTTGTGAGAGGAGAGTGGTCCTGGTTGAATAGTGTAATAGGAGCCTGGTGTTGTGAGAGGAGAGTGGTCCTGGTTGAATAGTGTAATAGGACCTGGTGTTGTGAGAGGAGAGTGGTCCTGGTTGAATAGTGTAATAGGACCTGGTGTTGTGAGAGGAGAGTGGTCCTGGTTGAATAGTGTAATAGGACCTGGTGTTGTGAGAGGAGAGTGGTCCTGGTTGAATAGTGTAATAGGACCTGGTGCTGTGAGAGGAGAGTGGTCCTGGTTGAATAGTGTAATAGGAGCCTGGTGTTGTGAGAGGAGAGTGGTCCTGGTTGAATAGTGTAATAGGACCTGGTGTTGTGAGAGGAGAGTGGTCCTGGTTGAATAGTGTAATAGGACCTGGTGCTGTGAGAGGAGAGTGGTCCTGGTTGAATAGTGTAATAGGAGCCTGGTGTTGTGAGAGGAGAGTGGTCCTGGTTGAATAGTGTAATAGGGTCTGTGTTGTTGTCTCACTCAGGGGCCTAATGGATGATAGAATGGTCTGGAACACTACTGTCATGGCACACACACACACAGGAACACATGCAGGCGCACACACTCGGTCATCCCTCTCTTTCTGTGAGTAATTATCACACACGCTCAACGCCCTCTCTTTCTGTGAGTAATTATCACACACGCTCAATGCCCTCTCTTTCTCCCACGGCCAGCTCACACTGTGGACCAGGCATCCCAAATCCCCCTTAATGTAGTCTAACTATTGGCAAATCTACAGTGTATATCTCTAAAACAGTCAGGTCTACATATCGATCTACAGTCAGGTCTCTCTATCTACAGGCAGGTCTATCTATCTACAGTCAGGTCTCTCTATCGATCTACAGTCAGGTCTCTCTATCGATCTACAGTCAGGTCTATCTGTCTACAGTCAGGTCTATCACTCTATCTACAGTCAGGTCTCTCTATCTACAGTCAGGTCTCTCCATCTACAGTCAGGTCTCTCTATCTACAGGCAGGTCTCTCTATCTACAGGCAGGTCTCTATCTACAGTCAGGTCTCTATCTACAGTCAGGTCTCTCTATCTACAGTCAGGTCTCTCTATCTACAGTCAGGTCTATCTCTCTGTCTACAGTCAGGTCTATCTCTCTGTCTACAGTCAGGTCTATCTCTCTGTCGATCACTATAAGCAGATTCAGTTTCGCCTCATTACCCTGAGGGCCACTGGCAGGTCAGTCTGCTCATTAAGGCTCCATGCTAACACTCCACTGGCTGTTGTTCATCGCCCAACCTGCCCCTCGCCACTTGCCAGGAACATCATTATAAATAAGAATTTGTTCTTAACCGACTCTCTTGCTTAAATAGAGGTTAAACAAATAAAATCAGCTGCATGTGTTTATTAATAATGTCTTCTCGTCTAAGTACCTTCAGCCATCCCCCTCTCTCTCCCTCCATCCCCCTCTCCAACCATCTCTCCCATCCTCCATCCCTCTCTTTCTCCATTCCTCTCTTCTTCTTCCACGCACCACTCTCTGCCTTCTCTCTCCCTCCATCCCCCTCTCCAACCATCTCTCCCATCCTCCATCCCTCTCTTTCTCCATTCCTCTCTTCTTCCACGCACCACTCTCCCCCTTCTCTCTCCTTCCCTCCCTCAATCCACATGTCCAGTGAAGAGTTAAACATTCAGAACTGAACACCCTCTGTGACGCGTGCAGGTGAAACCTGACAGATGGTGTTTATCAGAGCTCAGAACAAATGTTGTATTACACCTCTATCTATCTCCATCTATCTACCTAATCTATCAGCAGTGTGTGTGTGTGTCTAACAGTGTGTGTCAGCATTGTATTTTTATCACAATGAGAAACAAAGAAACCAACTATCTCGTTAAAACCTGACTGCAATTATTGTGATGTAAGAAAATTAAAGGAGCTGATGACTGACAGGGTAATTAACACCCGCTACCACGGCAACCCACAGACTTAATTGGATTCTGGCCCAAGCCAAATCGATCCTGATTGATCGAGACACACAATGCCTGGGGACTTTAATTGACTTTACGCAAGTGGTGGTAGGAGAAAGTTATCTGGATTGGGATAGGTATTATACAGAGGGCATAAGGACACAGCGAGGAGAACTTTTAGTCTGACATTGTCTAGTCATAAAGGAAAAGATGGCAGTATGATATTTGTTAACCACAAATGGGATTTGACCCCCTTTCACCCTAACCCTATCACTAACCAAATTCAACAACAAATAGCTCACATTGTTGGTCATAATTTCCGATATCATCAATTTGCCTTTTCTAACACGGTCTATTGAAGTCTCAGAGCTATAAGGATTTCCACACACATTTAATCCAGTTGAAACATACTGAGAATGTACTCAATTATGGGCTACTGCTGTTGGTCAGTCTTTCATTTTGAAAGGGACCAATTTATCCAATGTGTGAAATGAAGCCGATTTGTGAAATGATGCGATGAATCAAGTGAGAAACAAAAACCTGCAGACACACTGCAGCCCTCCAGGAGATGAGTTTCATACCCTCCTTTCTTAGTGTTAAGGTGTGTGTTAAGGTGTGTGTGTGTGTGTGTGTGTGTGTGTGTGTGTGTGTGTGTGTGTGTGTGTGTGTGTGTGTGTGTGTGTGTGTGTGTGTGTGTCTGTGTGTGTGTGTGTGTGTCTGTGTGTGTGTGTGTGTGTGTGTGTGTGTGTGTGTGTGTGTGTGTGTGTGTGTGTGTGTGTGTGTGTGTGTGTGGGCTGATATGAACTGGTACTCACCTTGAGAGCACGAGAACGGTTGGTCAGGAGATTCTCGATGTTCCCCGCTGCATTAGCCACCAGCTGGCTGGCATCGTTGGACCCCACACTGAAGTACTTCCTGTGGCTCTGGAAGATCTGCACCAATCAGGAGATAGACGGTCAAAGGTGGCAGTGAAGCAATCAAGAGAGAGAAACAAGGGTCAAAGGTGACACTGGACCAATCAGGAGAGAGAGATATTTTGATAAAATATTGACATTGTGTATCTGAGAATTGAGGATAGTCACAAAAAATGTACTTGATTACCTTTATTTGCAGGGACAATGAACACAATAATCCAAATGTATGTAAATGTGTCAAATGTGTCAAATCATGACGTCACCGCTGTGTGTACAATGCCAGTGTAAATCAAGCAACATTATGCAACATTGGAGCACAACTACAAACACCATTTAGTGAATATGGAATATGTTTCAGCAAGAGAAATAAAACAATACAAAATCAGAAATGCCAAACAGACAATTATTTAGCAGCCGGAGGGGCTTTCCAAGTCCGACATTAAAACCACAGGCCTGTAGTGTGTGAGTGTGTGTGCGGGCACGCGCGTGTGTGTATGTGCATGTGTGTGTGTGTGTCTAAGTCTGTGTATGGAAGTGTGTGTTTACTTAGCTAACCTCTGCGGGGCTGTGCTATGTGTTTCTGCTTGTCCATGAGTAATGATACTGATGGTTATTCTCCACATGCTCTTTCTGCTTACAAGCAAATACAATCCCCTCCCCTGTGTAGTAAACAAAGCAGGCATGCTGCCAGAGGTCTCAATGAAGGAAACCTACATTTATTCTACTGCAACAGGACAAAGGAATGGTACAGTTGACCATTGATATTATACCACTCTCTATCTATATATAGGATATAGGGTCCAGATTAGGACATATAGTCTAACTATTTTCCCTCACCCCATGAGCATCAAATGATGCCTGCGACAGGAAATTTGCTCCAAACGTGGTATAACACCATCATGGTAAAGATGACTGTTTTTTTCTTCTAAATGTCTGTGATGGCAGCCCTGACAAGCCCTGATATGGTGTCTGTTATGGGTATTGTCCTGAGAATACTGTGTTGCTCAAGGGAAATCATGCCTGTGTGTTGTCCCTGGGACGTCATGCCTGTGTGTGTGTCTGAAAAATGTCATCCAAAAGGAATCTGACGTACATTGACAATTACTGTGATGATTATTCTGCATTTCATATTTCCTAATTTTCTTTCTTTTTTTTCTTCTAGTTATACATTGTTATTGATTAATGCATTGTTGGGCTATAGGTTTGGAAGAAAGACATTTTCACTGTACTTGTGCATGTGACATTTAAACTAGACATAATTACAGAGGCTCCATATCAGGCCTGGCTAGGCAAGAGGAGGAGAGGTGTCATCAGGTTATAGCAATCAACACAAGGGATGTGTCCCAAAAGGCACCCATATTCCCCATATAGTGCACTACTTATGACCAGAGCCCCCTACACAGGGAATAGGGTGTCATTTGGGATGCAGCCAGAGTAACAGCTCGTCCTAACTGTCCATATCATGTAAGCTTGTTAGGGAAGTGCATAGGGATGTGGTGTTTGGAGTTGACACTGATAGTCCTTGAGTGTGGACATTCCCCTAGCAGAATACTGTAAGCAGATGTCCCACACATCACTAATGAGATGGCACTTTGTAAAGTCCAGATCTGTTGTGACAACCATCATTGTATTGGATGTGACACACATCAAACAGGAGAGGTCAGGAGTATGTGCGTGAATGTGTGTGTGCACGTGTGTGTGCCTGTATGTGTGTGTGCGTGTATGGGTGTGTGCACGTGTGTATATTGATTGTTGAATGATGGGACAGAAATCCAGAGTTGTGGATGTGTGACTATGGGGTTGCAGGCATCCTGTGCGTTTGAGAGGAGTGTGGTGGTGTGGTATATACACGTTTGTGCACATCTGTGTGCCTATGTTTACAAGGTGTTCCTGTGTGTTCCACCTGTGTGAGGTTCTGCACTCTGCTGGCTGTGTCCGTCAGTGTGACCAGCTCCTGCTGCATCTGCTCCACCCATTCCTTTATCCTGAGGAAACAGTGAAAGCCCCGATTAAAATCATTCAAATGAATTTACTTCCTGTAACTCATCCAATCCGATGCTCAAATTGTGTTACTTATCCAATCACATCGATATCGCTGAACTGCTGTTATCAGGATCATATTGAATTGGCACCAAATACCCTATACAGAAACAAAACAATAGTTAACTTTCTCAATAAACTGTCTGTACCCTATACAGAAACAAAACAATAGTTAACTGGTTCAATAAACTGTCTGTACCCTATACAGAAACAAAACAATAGTTAACTGGCTCAATAAACTGTCTGTACCCTATACAGAAACAAAACAATAGTTAACTGGTTCAATAAACTGTCTGTACCCTATACAGAAACAAAACAATAGTTAACTGGTTCAATAAACTGTCTGTACCCTATACAGAAACAAAACAATAGTTAACTGGTTCAATAAACTGTCTGTACCCTATACAGAAACAAAACAATAGTTAACTGGTTCAATAAACTATCTGTACCCTATACAGAAACAGAACAATAGTTAACTGGCTCAATAAACTGTCTGTACCCTATACAGAAACAAAACAATAGTTAACTGGTTCAATAAACTGTCTGTACCCTATACAGAAACAAAACAATAGTTAACTGGTTCAATAAACGGTCTGTACCCTATACAGAAACAAAACAATAGTTAACTGGTTCAATAAACTGTCTGTACCCTATACAGAAACAAAACAATAGTTAACTGGTTCAATAAACTGTCTGTACCCTATACAGAAACAAAACAATAGTTAACTGGTTCAATAAACTGTCTGTACCCTATACAGAAACAAAACAATAGTTAACTGGTTCAATAAACTGTCTGTACCCTATACAGAAACAAAACAATAGTTAACTGGTTCAATAAACTGTCTGTACCCTATACAGAAACAAAACAATAGTTAACTGGTTCAATAAACTGTCTGTACCCTATACAGAAACGGAACAATAGTTAACTGGTTCAATAAACTGTCTGTACCCTATACAGAAACAAAACAATAGTTAACTGGTTCAATAAACTGTCTGTACCCTATACAGAAACAAAACAATAGTTAACTGGTTCAATAAACTGTCTGTACCCTATACAGAAACAAAACAATAGTTAACTGGTTCAATAAACTGTCTGTACCCTATACAGAAACAAAACAATAGTTAACTGGTTCAATAAACTGTCTGTACCCTATACAGAAACAGAACAATAGTTAACTGGCTCAATAAACTGTCTGTACCCTATACAGAAACAAAACAATAGTTAACTTTCTCAATAAACTGTCTGTACCCTATACAGAAACAAAACAATAGTTAACTTTCTCAATAAACTGTCTGTACCCTATACAGAAACAAAACAATAGTTAACTGGTTCAATAAACTGTCTGTACCCTATACAGAAACAAAACAATAGTTAACTGGTTCAATAAACTGTCTGTACCCTATACAGAAACAAAACAATAGTTAACTGGTTCAATAAACTGTCTGTACCCTATACAGAAACAAAACAATAGTTAACTGGTTCAATAAACTGTCTGTACCCTATACAGAAACAAAACAATAGTTAACTTTCTCAATAAACTGTCTGTACCCTATACAGAAACGGAACAATAGTTAACTGGCTCAACGGTGTATACAGTATGGATGAAGTAAACACTGAAAGTGTATGAAGTTCACAGTGAGAGTGAGTGGTTCCTTCATTGTTCTGAAGAGAAGAGGTCCATATGTAACCATAAGACCAAAATGTGTTATAAACAAATGGATTGATACACATTGAATAACCAGCATTGCTGCCATTTTGAACACATTTTTGTCCTCTGTTGAAAACGTTTTGATACAGCGTGCCCTATTGAACACGAAATCTGGTCACATACAATAGCGATGAAATCTGCTCATGGTTGACGTGGGGATTGTGGACTGCATTGGTTCATTCATTCCACTAGCAGTAGGGAATAGTCTAGAAGTGGGTGAATGGTCCATCCACAGGTAAACACAGTGGTTGAGTGTGCACATTCCAAACAGCGGGTAGCGGTGTGTCTAAATAAAACACCTAAATGCAGACCCAGAGGAGACATGGGTGTGTCCAAAATGGCACCCTATTCCCTACATAGTGCACTACTTTAGACCAGAGCCCTATGGGAGCCTTATGGGCCCTGGTCAAACCTAGTGCAATATATAGAGAATAGGGTGCCATTTGGGACTCATCCCTGATTTGAAGGACACCCGTAGCAGTACATGAACCCTCAACATAGTTAGGGGAGGAAGTATGAATCCATATCCATGAACTCATCAAGTGTCAAACACCTAGATGAATCTTATTACTTGACAAGTGAGACGTGGTACAGGCTCATCTTCTAGGGAGAAATACACACAAACACACACACACACAAGCATGCACCCGCACACACACACACACACAAGCATGCACCCGCGCACACACACACGCACGCACACACACACACACACACACACACACACACACACACACACACACACACACACACACACACACACACACACACACACACACACACACACACACACACACACACGTGAATAAAAACATGCAGGCAGGCACACACCTTGCCCCCCCTCTCCCAACACACACAAACCTGTTAAAAATCCTTGTCAATAACCATTAAAAATGCCTGACTGGGGGTCATAAGGGAAATTAACCATTTTCTCCCAGGTGTGTTTTAACCCATTCCACTATACAGAAGTGCATTAGCCCTTGACTTTGGATACGTGTTATGTTATCCTATCTAATAACCCACACTGCAATGTGACTAGGGCTCGTGCTGTAAAACGTACAGAACCAGTCAAATGTTTGGACACACCTACTCATTCAAGGGGTTTTCTTTATTTTTACTATTTTCTACATTGTATAATAACAGTGAAGACATCAAAACAATGAAATAACGCATATGGAATCATGTAGTAACCAAAAAAGTGTAAAACAAATGAAAATATATTTTATAAGTGATATTCTTCAAAGTAGCCACCCTTTGCCTTGATGACAGCTTTGCACACGCTTGGCATTCTCTCAACCAGCTTCATGAGGTAGTCACCTGGAACGCATGTCAATTAACAGGTAGGCCTTGTTAAAAGTTAATTTGTGGAATTTCTTACCTTTTTTAAATTTAAAGCCAATCAGATGTGTTGTGACAAGTTGTTATTTAATAGTTTTGATGTCTTCACTATTATTCCACAATGTAGAAAATAGTAAAAATAAAGAAAAACCCTGGAATGAGTAGCTGTGTCCAGACTTATGACTGGTACTGTATATATGGCTCAGAGAAGCAGCTGTCTGGGGTGGCTTGGAGGCAAGACTGGAGTACTATCAGCACATTTCTGATCACACACACACACACGGCTACGCACTCATTCACGCTCACACACATGCTCACACACATACGCTCACACACCTTTCATCCTAACCCCTCCATGAAGATATCAGTGCATGACATACCCTTGAGCCAGCACCGTTGAGCCAGCACCACTGAGCCAGCACCACTGAGCCAGCACCACTGAGCCAGCACCGCTGAGCCAGCACCACTGAGCCATCACCACGGAGCCAGCACCACGGAGCCAGCACCACGGAGCCAGCACCACGGAGCCAGCACCACTGAGCCAGCACCACTGAGCCAGCACCGCTGAGCCAGCACCACTGAGCCAGCACCACGGAGCCAGCACCACTGAGCCAGCACCACTGAGCCATCACCGTTGAGCCAGCACCGCTGAGCCAGCACCACTGAGCCAGCACCACGGAGCCAGCACCACGGAGCCAGCACCACTGAGCCAGCACCGCTGAGCCAGCACCACTGAGCCAGCACCATTGAGCCAGCACCACGGAGCCAGAACCACGGAGCCAGAACCACTGAGCCAGCACCACTGAGCCAGCACCACTGAGCCAGCACCATTGAGCCAGCACCACTGAGCCATCACCACTGAGCCAGCACCACTGAGCCAGCACCACGGAGCCAGCACCACTGAGCCAGCACCACTGAGCCAGCACCACTGAGCCAGCACCACTGAGCAGCACCACTGAGCCAGCACCATTGAGCCAGCACCACGGAGCCAGCACCACGGAGCCAGCACCATTGAGCCAGCACCACTGAGCCAGCACCACTGAGCCAGCACCACTGAGCCAGCACCGCTGAGCCAGTACCGCTGAGCCAGCACCACTGAGCCATCACCACGGAGCCAGCACCATTGAGCCAGCACCACTGAGCCAGCACCACTGAGCCAGCACCACTGAGCCAGCACCGCTGAGCCAGCACCACTGAGCCAGCACCACTGAGCCAGCACCACGGAGTCAGCACCACTGAGCCAGCACCACTGAGCCATCACCGTTGAGCCAGCACCACGGAGCCAGCACCACGGAGCCAGCACCACTGAGCCAGCACCACTGAGCCAGCACCACGGAGCCAGCACCACTGAGCCAGCACCACTGAGCCATCACCGTTGAGCCAGCACCACGGAGCCAGCACCACGGAGCCAGCACCACTGAGCCAGCACCACTGAGCCAGCACCACTGAGCCAGCACCACTGAGCCAGCACCACTGAGCCAGCACCGTTGAGCCAGCACCGTTGAGCCAGCACCACTGAGCCAGCACCACTGAGCCAGCACCACGAAGCCAGCACCGCTGAGCCAGCACCACTGAGCCAGCACCACTGAGCCAGCACCACTGAGCCAGTACCACTGACACACCGCTGCTCATAGCTCTTAGCTCACAGCAGGAATAGCTTCTAGGGGTCACAGTAAGGTCCTAGCCTGTAGAGTCAGCTTTTGTCTGCTATGTGCAACAGGGTGCGCTCTGGAAATGTGTCCCTTGGTCCTATCCAACAGGCTAGGCAGATGCAACAGGTGCCCTCGGCAACGAGGTCCTCTGTTAAAATTTAAATGTGTTGCCGCTGCACTTAGAAGAGCATTTGGACAGGAAATGCAGAGAGAAACAGCTCACGTAGAACGCAGCATTTATAAAATAATGAATAGACTTCATATTCTCTATGATGAGGCTCTACAGACTGAACATATGGGCTGACTATTTTGAATCCTTCTCTGAATAGTGACCTTATGTTCCAGTTTTTATGCCGTATTCCCTCAGGTAACCAACAACAGGTGGAAGAGCTTAGTAAATCTGGCCAAAAGCCAACTCTGCTTCGCGATTAAACGATGATTAGTTCTTACAGTATCCAATACTGTATAATAACTACAGACAGACGGTACAGCCTATAGCCAATTTGTTGTGTGTGTGTGTGTGTGTGTGTGTGTGTGTGTGTGTGTGTGTGTGTGTGTGTGTGTGTGTGTGTGTGTGTGTGTGTGTGTGTGTGTGTGTGTTCAGCCCCATAACTCGTTTGAATCAGGAGAGGCAGCCGGTAATGAGGAGAGGGGAGCAACAATAAACCTTGTCCCATGGAGGGGCCACCGTTTCTGAGTAAAGATAATGTAACTGTCCTGTAGCCTCTGGCAGCTATGGAGGACCCAGAGGTCAGAGTGTTGGCTCAAAAATGACACCACATTACTATTGGTACACAGTGAACTAACAACTGTGATAAAAGCATTGCGAAAAAGCTTGCTTCATCTAAAGTCAAGAATGAGGGTTCTTGTATTGTTTAACCTGTTGGGGATGGGGGCGCTGTTTAGACTATTTATGCTAATGTGGCTAATTTTTTAAACGGCTTCCCACAAAATCCTTGATCGTACAATATGCATATTATTATTATTATTGGATAGAAAACAGTCTATAGTTTCTATAGGAGTTGAAATTTTGTCTCTAAGTGGAACAGAGCCCATTCTACAGCAATTTCCCTGACATGGAGTCAGATTTGAGAAACGTTGGCCACTTTTCTGAAGTCATTTAAACGGGCACTGTCGTTGCTATGACTATACGGACACTTCTTACGTCTTCCCCTGGATGCCTTTACGTGATGACGATTCCAACGGGCTCGATTGCTCGTTCACAGGCCCTACAAATGAAAAAAACCTTTAGCTAGCAAGTCTTTTCTTGCTGCGTAACGCGCGTGGAAGACACCGACCCTCTCCTGTTCCAAGCGTTAGTTTAGCCTGTTATATTTCTCCGGTCATCTTTTCACTCGTTATAGGAGTTACAAACATCACAAAGTAGTTAATTTAAAGCGTTTTATAGCAATTTATATCCGTTTAGTGCGATTTTGGGACATTTATTTTTGCAACGATGTGAAAAGTTGGTCACGCTTTTCAGTTCATCCCGAACGTAGTTGACATTTCCACATGGCAAGAGGACAGCTTTCCACCAAAAGACGATTTCTCCCAAGAAAGGATCCTTTGCCCAAGATACTGATGGAAGAACAGCTCAAGGTAGGACATTTTTATTATGATAAATCGTGTTTCTGTCGAAACATTTTAGTGGCTTAGGATGCCATGTTTTTTGACGTAGCTTCGCTTGGCGCAAACTGTATTGAAAAGTAAGGATAAATTAAAAAATGTAATAACGCAATTGTATTAAGAATTAAATTGTCTATCAATCCCTGTCCACCCTATATTTTTTAGTCACGTTTATGAGTATTTATGTATAAGAGTAGATCACTGTCTAAGTGGCGCAAGGACGTTTTCTTTACCAGCTTGTCTACATTTCACATTGTCTAACCATGATTTTGGTGGCTAAATATAAACATTTTCGATCAAACTGTATATGCATGTTGTAATGTGATGTTACAGGAGTGTCATCGGAAGAATTCTGAGAAGGTTAGTGAAAAAATTAATATCTTTTGGCGATGTTGACTTTTATCGCTCACTTTGGCTAGAATCAATGCTGGGCTGCTAATTGCTATGTGCTAAGCTAATATAACGATTTATTGTGTTTTCGCTGTAAGACACTTAGAAAATCTGAAATATTGTCTGTATTCACAGGATCTGTGTCTTTCGATTCGTGTATGCTGTGTATTTTTACGAAATGTTTGATGATTAGTAGTTAGGTAAACACGTTGCTCATTGTAATTATTCTAGTCCATTTGTGATGGTGGGTGCAATTGTAAACTATGCCATATACCTGAAATATGCACTTTTTTCTAACAAAACCTATCCCATACCATAAATATGTTATCAGACTGTCATCTAATGAGTTTTTTTGTTGGTTAGGGGCTATAAATATCTTAGTTTAGCCGAATTGGTGATGGCTACTGGTGTTGGTGGACAAATAAAAGATGGTGGAATATGCTAATGTGTTTTTTAGGTAATAGATGTACATCTTTACATATTGTGTCTTCCCTGTAAAACATTTTAAAAATCGGAAATGTTGACTGGATTCATAAGATCTGTGTCTTTCATTAGCTGTATTGGACTTTAATGTGTGAAAGTTAAATATTTTAAAAAAATATTTTTTTTGAATTTCGCGGCACTGGTTTTTCAGTGGGGGGGGGGGGGGAGTGCCGCTAGCGCCACGCTGATCCTAGACAGGTTAAAAAGACGAGCTCTACCTCAACACATAATGTAAAAAGTGCAATGTTACCACAAAGAAGGAAAAGCAATGCTTTTCTCTCAAAGACAAACCATGAAGTAATATCTAAAAAAGAGGTTTCAACACTTAAAGAGCTCAACAAAGCCCCCTGAGAGGATGGAAACTTGGAGCGGGTCATGGAAAAATGAGATAACGTCGCCCTACCCCCTCCCCCTCTCATCTCTCACTCTCCCTAGCGAAGGGGAAACGGAGGAAGGGGGTGTGGGCTTTGAGGCGGGAAAACCCAAAATGGCTGGTGAGCCAGAGAGAGAGAGAGAGAGAGAGAGAGCCAAGCAATACAGCCAGTTGCACACTCCGGGGCTGGGACTGAGTGGAGCCTTGTGAAACTCAGCCAAGTGTAAAGAGAGAGACCCATAACCCCCTAGAGCCTTTTCTCTCGCTGTCTTGCTGCTTGTGTTCTTAACATCCCCCACTTACACAACAGACTGTGCACATTTGGAAAACGGCGGCAGTTTTTCATTTTCTCTTTCTTGCCATCCTCCTCTTACACATTGCAATGTTTAGGTTTGTTTTGCTCTGTGGAGTGAGCAGAGCGCAGATCAACACGGGTACACTGCTGGAGGTGCACCCGAGGAGAGAGAGGACTGGTTATTATTTTGGATGAATAAATAATCTGATATGCAGAGAGAGAGCCTCCACTTTAAAAGAAATGACATGGACCTCCCACAAGGTTTCTTGCCGAGACATTTCAATTTAAATGCGTGTCTGTGAATTCCAAACGGAGAGGTGGTGATTTTTTTATATGACTACATGGGAATAGATGCGGACAGGACAAATGATCACTATTGAATCAGTTAAGACGTGTTGTCCTGCTTCGTGCAGTATTGCATTCGGTTATTTTGTCAAAGACATATGATAACTTCAGTGTTTTCATTTATTTTCACAAAATCAGTAAGCCATCCAAATACACCCCACCACATACAGGTGATTAGACAAAGATATTTAAATTGTTCAGAGAATTCATTGGAGAGTTCCCCACTACTGTCAATGAGGATATTTTGGTTCATCTTTTGATTCAATCTTTCAATTGCATCTTAGCCTCACAGAATTAGCCTCTCATATATTTAACCTATTAACCTTGTACAGTAGCTGGTGATTAGACAAATATTTCTCTCTCTGTAACAGAAGACGCCTCCCCAGACCAGCTGTCACCTGTGTGTATTGGAAACGATTGAAACCAGAGCACAGGGGCCTTCAGAGGACATAATGGGGTTCAAAGGTGAAGGGGTAAGGTGCCCCTCTTAGCCTAATCTGTGTGTGTATGTGTGCGCGTGAGCGAGTGTGCGCGCGCGTGTGTGTGGAGTTGAAAGGGTCTGTATTATGTACAGTAACTCATCAACTGAAGTGCTATATCGGGGGTGTGATGAGGCATAAATTAGGACAAATGTTTCCCCGAGTGTTCCCCGAGTGTTCCCCGAGCGTTCCCCGAGCGTTCCCCGAGCGATCCCCGAGTGTTCCCTGACTGTTCCCCGAGTGTTCCCCGAGTGTTCCCCGAGTGTTCCCCGAGCGTTCCCTGAGCGATCCCCGAGTGTTCCCTGACTGTTCCCCGACTGTTCCCCGAGTGTTCCCTGACTGTTCCCTGAGTGATCGCTGACTGTTCCCCGAGTGTTCCCCGACTGTTCCCCGAGTGTTCCCCGACTGTTCCCCGAGTGTTCCCTGACTGTTCCCTGACTGTTCCCTGACTGTTCCCCGAGTGTTCCCCGAGTGTTCCCTGACTGTTCCCTGACTGTTCCCTGAGTGATCGCTGACTGTTCCCCGAGTGTTCCCCGACTGTTCCCCGAGTGTTCCCTGACTGTTCCCTGACTGTTCCCTGAGTGATCGCTGACTGTTCCCCGAGTGTTCCCCGACTGTTCCCCGAGTGTTCCCCGACTGTTCCCCGAGTGTTCCCTGACTGTTCCCCGAGTGTTCCCCGACTGTTCCCCGACTGTTCCCCGACTGTTCCCTGACTGTTCCCCGAGTGTTCCCCGAGTGTTCCCTGACTGTTCCCTGAGTGATCGCTGACTGTTCCCCGAGTGTTCCCCGACTGTTCCCCGAGTGTTCCCTGACTGTTCCCTGAGTGATCGCTGACTGTTCCCCGAGTGTTCCCTGACTGTTCCCTGAGTGATCGCTGACTGTTCCCCGAGTGTTCCCTGACTGTTCCCTGAGTGATCGCTGACTGTTCCCTGACTGTTCCCTGAGTGATCGCTGACTGTTCCCCGAGTGTTCCCCGACTGTTCCCTGACTGTTCCCTGACTGTTCCCTGAGTGATCGCTGACTGTTCCCTGACTGTTCCCTGAGTGATCGCTGACTGTTCCCTGACTGTTCCCTGAGTGATCGCTGACTGTTCCCCGAGTGTTCCCTGACTGTTCCCTGACTGTTCCCTGACTGTTCCCTGACTGTTCCCTGAACGTTAGAGTAGGATCTGACCCCAAGTGCCCTAGAAACACAGTATTTAACAGTACTATCCCCAATCAGGTCACCTCTCTCAAAGACTTGGAAACAACACCATATGTTACAGTACAGCACTAAGAGTAACGAACAATAAAACAAATATATATATACTGTATACAGTATATATCATTATAATCACGTAGATGCAGTGAAATGTGTTGTTTTACAGGGTCAGCCATAGTAGTACAGCACCCCTGGGGCCAATTAGAGTTAAGTGCCTTGCTCAAGGGCCATAGTGAACATGTTGCCCAAGAATAACGTGTTTAACCAATAACCACGCACAACACAGAGCAGAGCGTCCAATCCCAGAGCCCGTTACAGAAGAGTGGGAAGCCCAGAATAGCTTGTCTGACTCAGAGTGAGAGCATCATTGTCTGACCTCTGGCTGGATTAGCCCTCGGGTTACTTTAGACTACTGAGGCCATTTCTGTTCTCTCCTCTCCATTTCACCCAGCTTCTTTTTCAAAATGATGCAGCCGTTTCATCCGGCTTTATGTAGCTACTAACTGAAGCAATGGCTACGTTCCAATATCCAGATAACCATTTAGAATACACACCAGAAGGTAATTGAACCTTTCTCCTACACTCTTAGAAAGAAAAGTGCTATCTAGAACCTTTAAGGGTTCTTCGGCTGTCCCCGAGGGTTCTACATGGAACCCAAAAGGGTTATACCTTGAACCAAAAAGGGTTCTCCTATGGGGGCAGTCGAAAAACCCTTTTAGAACCCTTTTTTCTAAGAGTGTATATGTTTCAAATTCAATGTGTACTCCTACAGTGGTAAATAAAAAAATAAAAGCATATTCCAAAAGAAACAAACACTCCCAACTCTGTGTCATGGCTTAAACATTTTTTCCCCATCTGGCTGCACTTGACAGTCCCATATTTCAACAACTTTTCAGGTGTCTCAACTTTTCTTCCTACCTGGCTGACAAAAAGGTCCTTTTTGTCAGCAAGATGCATCAATGAATTGAGGCTATAAGAGTGTAGACCCGATGACAATCTCCAAATGTCTTCACACTTGTTGATGTTTTGTAACAGATGTCTCTTTCCATTGATCAATGGCGCCAGTGGATGCTGGAGTTATTGTGGAGTGGACCAACATGCGCAGGTAGCCTACTTTTTCAAGTGATTTGTTTGACAATGAGATGAAAACATCATGACTGGTATTGTTCATTCCAAAGGTAAAAGGTGAAACATTTATTACTGTTAAATGACGTGTCTTTACTATAGGGCCCATCTAAAAATAAATAAATGAAAAAAGAATGAAGGCCATCCAAACTGTCACGGTATAATCGTATTCTGATACACACTTCAATTAGTGTTACAATGCACTAATGTATCATAAGGCCTTATAAATGAACTTATGAGGCATTTTGTGGGTGCCTAATAGAGTGTGTTAGCTTCATGCTAAGCATGCTAGGCTACTGTAAATATGTTTTGATTAGAAAAGTTTCGTTCAATTTTTTTTGGTTTTAAAGGCATTGTACATTAAGCTAACTAGCACACATCGCTGGGTTCAGAAAGAGCTGGCAAGCAGCCATATAAGATGGGAGTTTTCCACCACTGGGTCAATCTTTCTCACAAAAAGATCCCTGAAATCTCTAGAAAGTCTCCCTTGAAGGATTCCTCTGAACTAAAAATGACTTCCTTCACCTATACCAATAAAGTATTTTTTTCCAACCCTCTCTCTTTTCTAAAACGTATTCTCCCCAGCCACCGTATGCCCTCCACATAGGCCTATCCATTAACACTTTGTCTGTCTTTTTTCCATATGCTCTTCCTTCCTCTGCTTCATTGCTCTGATCTGAATGAACTGACCAGGTTAAATCCAGCCTGATGATGAGCTTCCACCACATGGTTTCCACCTGTAAAGTCTTCTCCAATCGCTGCAGACAAGGAGAGAACAGATTTCCAGACAAGTGTGAAAGAGCCAAGTCTCGCTTCTACAGAACCCATTTAAACAGCAGAAAGTGATGACTACTGTTCAAGGAGACTTTCTGTTCAGAAGTGTTGTGTCATTGTCGTCAGATACTGTTTCATTTCTATGTCAAGATAGACGTATAATTTAGGGTTTGGATCTAAAGACGGTAAGACATCTCACGGAATCTCACCTCTCATTTCAACCTTTCATTAGTGATCATCACACTTCTCCTCATTGCCAAGGCAACAGCTCTCAATTAGTACACAGGTAGCCTATAACAGTTACAATGACCCAGAGTAACCACACAGCCACAATGTCAGCAATTTTCTTATTACAAAAACACTGAAGTGGGCTTCCAACAGCGTCAGCATTCAGTCAAGCCTAAAATGTCAAATGTAATGTTTGGACTCCATAGCTGTACTGTTTTTTTATTTGTTTACTTTTGTTACTTCTGTTTGTATCACTGCAGAACCTGACACCATGTAAACACCACTAGCCAGCAGAGAGCTCCATCGATTGCAAAGTCAAAAGCCCCATCATTCCTGAGCACTATCATAGAGTAGAAACAGACCGACAAAGAGGTCAAGGCCCCATCCTGAAACAACCCTTAGCCCTATCCCCTCAGTATTTAATGTAGATCTGAAAGATTTGGATAGGTATGTTTAATCTTATCCCTGATAGGTTAGGTGTAGATTTTGCCATATAGCTCACACCTATCCAATCTTTTCACATAATCCGATCTAGGGGGTAGGATGTGTTTCTGGACAGGACACAAACCTAGGATTAGCAGTTACCTCTCACATGTAACTGAGATAATCAGTGACCTAACTACCAGCGACCAGTAATTTTCAATGAAAGGAGGAGATGAGACACGAGGACATACACAGCGACTTAACGGTCCCAACGAGAGCTAGCAACCAAAGTTCAACATTACCTAAGCTTATGCTACTGCGCGGCAGTCAGTTAGACTAAATACACTACTTTCTGAGTCTCTCCTCTCCTCTTCATTCCACTCTCTGCTGTTAACACAGGGCTGTTTTGACACTCACACTTTGTCAGCGGAGCCACACTTGATCTCTAAATACTGTCAAACTGTCAGGGAGAAGAAGCACGGCAGCAGGAAGCAACTGCCTGACAGACAGATGCAGACTGGAACGGGGGTGTTTTTTAACATAACATTAGTTATTTATCGGTCTCATACACTGAGTTAGTCTCTGTCCTCAACCCCTTATTAGTGGTGATTTTTCCTTCTAATCTACTCTTAGAGGGATATACCAGTGACATAGGCGTGAGGAGGCGGGAGAGTGCGAGAGAGAGGCTATAATTTAGCCATCAGATACCTAATAAAAGCTGGTACTGTGGAGCAGTAGGCTTTAATAACCAACCTGACAGAACAATGGTTAAGACAAACAGTCTCTCTCTCTCTTTGGTATCTTTTTTTCTCACTGTTTACCTTGCTCTCTCTCTTTTCTCTGTTGCTTCATCTCTCCTTGTTTTTCTATCACTCTTTATCTCTCCTTTGTTCCCCTTGCTTTCCCTCCCTCTCCCTCCTTTTCTCATTTTACCTCTAACCTCCTCTCTCTCCTTCAGTCTGTTTCACTTTAATCATCTCGTTTGCTCTCTATCACTCTCTCCCCTCCCCTCCCCTCCCTCCCTCCCTGAGAGGCAAAACAGGCAGTTAAAGGATAATATCCTCTTTATTTATCGAGGTCAATCACACAGTAATTGTAGGCTTTGTAGCTAGCTGTCTTCCGTCCTCATTATCCTGGGCAGCGAGAGGTTATTGATGTTCTTCTCTCTTTCATTATTCTCCCACCATCATTTTCCTGTTAAGAAGTCAGAGTACCGGAACACGGAACCCCTGCTTAGATCTGAGGCGGCTGGTTATGTGGGAACCCATGGCAACCGTGCTTGTTGCACTCCAATGGGTACTTATGGTATAAATAACAACAGAGAGTATATGAGGAGAGGAGAGACTGTCCACTGTTGTCCAGGCATGCTCATTTCCCCTACAGTAGAATCTCCATGACATCACCAAATGACGATCATACACTTACAAATAGCTTTAATATATCTCACTATACAAGGATGCCTGACACACACACGCAGACAGACAGACAGACAGACAGACAGACAGACAGACGCACGCACGCAGACAGACAGACAGACAGACAGACAGACAGACGCACGCAGACAGACGCACGCAGACAGACGCACGCAGACAGACGCACGCAGACAGACAGACAGACAGACAGACAGACAGACGCACGCAGACAGACGCACGCAGACAGACGCACGCAGACAGACGCACGCAGACAGACGCACGCAGACAGACGCACGCAGACAGACAGACAGACAGACAGACAGACAGACAGACAGACAGACAGACTTACTTACTTACTTACTTGTATAACTAACCCTGTGGGGCACACAATTCAGTCCCATTCAAAATCCTATTTTCCATTACCCCTAACCATCAACCTTACCCTAACCCTAAAACCTAAACCTAACACTAGCTCCTAAACCTAAAACAAACCCTAGTTCTAACCCTAACACTAATTCTAACCTTAACCCCCAAAAAATAATATTTGACCTTGTGGGGACTAACAAAATGTCCCCAGTTGGTAATTTTTTTGTTTATTTACTATTCTTGAGGGGACTTCTGGTTAAACACTTCCACCCACACACACACACACACCCACATACATGAGAATAGTGTATATTTAATGAAATGATAAACAATTCAAGAAGAGCGTCTAGTATGTACTGTAGTGTGTTCCAACAGACACAGTAAAAATACACCCGGGGGTGTTGTGAAATTCCAGGTTACCATCGAAATGCAGCTTGGAGTGGGTGCTAGTCTATGACCTCATGTCACTTCGGAGAACCTTTTGGTTCCGGACAGCTGAGAAACATCTGACTGTCCAAATGCCTGCACCGGGGTTCCCACTCCACTGGATCAACCCAGCACTGTAGCAGACCACACCAGCCTTACCCAACCCACCCATCCCCTCTGCCTCACAAAATACACCATACCCACTTTAATGTGACATGTTAAAAATAGAAGATTAACCCTCCAGCCAAAATGTCCAATTAACATCAGTCTACCACCCACACAATGAGGCTAAGTGCCTCTTTGCTGAGGTTGTTCAGAGTTGAGGTGTGTCTCTGATGAGTCCACTCTGACCCAACCAGTGTTGTAAACGCCACTTGTGTCCACACAACTCCATTACAGACCACAAGCCCCATCGTGTCCAAATCCCTCTGTTATTTATTTATTATTGACTTTATAAAGTCTGGGATTAATGTGTGAACTGGCAGACTAACGGACATGAAGCACTGATGACTGAGCCTCCGTTGTTTTGGGGTATTATAGGATGTGTTAGCAAGTGGTGAATATAGCCAATGAATCAAAGACTCATCGCACATTGCAGTCAGACTATTCCAAGGTAAAGAAATGATCAATAAATTGTGAATTTTCACTTTAAGATTTGGTCAAAATTCTGCAAGTTTAGAGCAGATTGGTCAAAACTTTATAGAGCTGGTGGTTTTGGTCTAGTTGGCATTCAAGTCAGACTCAAGACTAAGAAGGTTTTTAGCTCAATATATTGAAATAGTGTATCTAAGTTTCTTCAGCTGGGTTTAAATTCAAAGCAAGTCGCTGAGGATAGTTTAGTGATCCTTTAGACAAGGATGTCTTAAACGGCCTTCTCTGTCTCAACAGATAGACATGGTGTTGTAGTCTAATCCCAGATCTCATTCCCTGCTCCGGGATTCAAGAATACTGTACAGCGTTACGTACAGCCGGGGTTCCTGTGGTGGACAGGGCATCGGTCCAAACAGCTGTTAACCATTCCCATTCCCAACGTCTCCCGGGCAACGTCTCGGAACACAATGGAACAGTCTGGGAGGTACCATGTGCCACAGGTGGCAGGGGACGACGTAGCCTAGGTTAGTTTAGCTTTAGCATAATGCTGGGTGATTACTTCTACTTCCAGTCTTCCCAGTGTACACACACATCAGGTCAGGCAAAGTAGTCTTTCATTCTTCCCAGAGGCCTTCACCGGAGGAGGGGGTGGATGAGACACTAAAACAACAAACAGGAAAATAAAGTGTGGATCCCCAAGCCTTCAGTGGTGGAACGTGGGGGAGATTTATGGGGTATGGGGGGAACGAGTTAGCGCGGTACAGAGATATCCCAGACCAGTACAACCCCCAGGTCTGAGTCAGAGTCAGGACACTCACCCCCTACCCTAGAGGCTAGAGAGATCACCTAAATATAGCCTGTGAGAGAGAGAGAGAGAGGTAGAGAGGACAGTGAGAGCAGAGCGAGAGACAAAGATAGAGCAGAGAGACAGAGAGAGAGGGAGAGAGAGAGGAGGGGAGTGAGAGCAGCGAGAGAGAGAAAGAGAGAACAAGAGAGAGAGCAGAGAGGGAGAGATCAGAAAGAGAGAGAGATCAAAGAGAGAGAGTGCAGCAGAGTTTGCTGTGGGCCCAGACCGTGTGCCCTAGTGTCTGAGTAGCTGGGTAACAGATATAGCCTTTAGCTGCTTACGCAGATGGGCCGTGGGCATTCCTCCTGAAATATACCTGCTAACACCAGCTCTCTCATGGGGAGCGGAGTCATACACAGACATACAACCCGGGTTGGCTTCAAACACCTTTCTAAAATATAATACCGTTAATATGGTCATAAGTACACTCTTTTTACCTCTGACAGTTGAAAGTTCAAATATTTATGCAGAATAAGAAACCCATGCGGGAAATGAACCCACAACCATGGTGTTGGCTGCTCCACACTCCAACCCACTGAGTCAGTGGATCCTCCTAGTCATTCAACTCAGTCTCTGAATACACGGTCGACAAACACCATTATGTTCTAGTTCCTCTGCACTGACACAGACAGCTTCTTTAGCTCTTAATGACCCATCGCCTCGGTGAGTGCAGAGAGTGCGGGTGGAGCGGCCTTCACATTATGCCAGCAGATTAGTGTGGACAGGCCTGGGAACACGAAAAGGAATATCTATTTAGCTGGTTGAGCATGAAATCTAATTATGCTTTAAAACTGAGAGAAACGTGGCGAGGAGGGTGATGGGAACCATGGAAATGGAGGACAGGGGAGGAGAGGGAAGGGAAGAGAGAGTGGGACACGGAGGAGAGGAGAGAAGGGAGGAGGGGGGAGAGGGAGAGAGATGAAGGGAAAGTGGGAGTGGGAAGGGAGAGAGAGAGGGAGAGGAGCAGAGCCTGAGTCAAAAGCAAGACGAATGCGATCACAGGCTTTACTGTAACCAGATAACATGACATGCACCCATCAGGCCAAAATACCATTTATATATAGATAGGGTGAAGCTTTATTTAAACGGGGGGTTAATAAAGTGCTTATAAAGCATTATTTAATAGCTCATTACCTATGAACAACCTGTTTGTAAATAATTAATTGTCATTCATTTGTGTATTTTGTAGCAAATATATTTTCTAATCAGGTATTTTGTAGAAAATTGATTTCGTAAACAGGTCACTCAAAGGCCCTATACATGCATTTATACATATGTATTGATTAATAACTACATAATGATGTTTACAAACAGGTTATAACCAAACCTTGGAATGAATAAAAAATACTGCTGCTCCTATGTTCAGGCGTAGGAACAATGAACACCATGACAATGAGCATCCCTGCAACATGGATAGAGGATAGTTGTCTGGGTTAAAATGTTAAAATATCAGATGACTACATTCATGTAAATACAAACACCCCCTATACATACTCTCCTTTCTTCCTTGCTCTGTTCTGTGTGGACTGACTGACTGTCTGACTGACTGGATGACTGACTGACTGACTGTCTGACTGACTGGATGACTGACTGGATGACTGACTGGATGACTGACTGACTGACTGGATAACTAACTGGATGACTAACTAACTGACTGGATGACTAACTGGATGACTAACTAACTGACTAAATGACTAACTGGATGACTGACTAACTGACTGGATGACTAAATAACTGACTGGATGACTAAATAACTGACTGGATGACTAACTGGATGACTAAATAACTGACTGGATGACTAACTAACTGACTAAATGACTAACTGGATGACTGACTAACTGACTGGATGACTAACTGGATGACTGACTGACTGACTGGATGACTGACTAACTGACTGGATGACTAACTATCTGACTAAATGACTAACTGGATGACTGACTAACTGACTGGATGACTAACTGGATGACTGACTGACTGACTGGATGACTAGCTGGATGACTGACTAACTGACTGGATGACTAACTGGATGACTAACTAACTGACTGGATGACTAAATAACTGACTGGATGACTAACTAACTGACTGGATGACTAACTGGATGACTAACTAACTGACTGGATGACTAACTGGATGACTGACTAACTGACTAAATGACTAACGGGATGACTAACTAACTGACTGGATGACTAACTAACTGACTGGATGACTAACTGGATGACTGACTAACTGACTAAATGACTAACGGGATTACTAACTAACTGACTGGATGACTAAATAACTGACTGGATGACTAAATAACTGACTGGATGACTAAATAACTGACTGGATGACTAACTAACTGACTGGATGACTAACTGACTGGATGACTGACTAACTGACTGGATGACTAACTGGATGACTAAATAACTGACTGGATGACTAAATAACTGACTGGATGACTAAAAAACTGACTGGATGACTAAATAACTGACTGGATGACTAACTAACTGACTGGATGACTAACTGGATGACTGACTAACTGACTGGATGACTAACTGGATGACTAAATAACTGACTGGATGACTAAATAACTGACTGGATGACTAACTGGATGACTGACTAACTGACTGGATGACTAACTGGATGACTAAATAACTGACTGGATGACTAACTGGATGACTAAATAACTGACTGGATGACTAAATAACTGACTGGATGACTAACTGGATTACTGACTAACTGACTGGATGACTAACTGGATGACTAAATAACTGACTGGATGACTAAATAACTGACTGGATGACTAACTAACTGACTGGATGACTAACTGGATGACTGACTAACTGACTGGATGACTAACTGGATGACTAAATAACTGACTGGATGACTAAATAACTGACTGGATGACTAAATAACTGACTGGATGACTAAATAACTGACTGGATGACTAAATAACTGACTGGATGACTAGCTGGATGATTAACTGGATGACTAACTGGATGACTGACTAACAGACTGGATGACTAACTGGATGACTAAATAACTGACTGGATGACTAACTGGATGACTAGCTGGATGACTAACTAACTGACTGGTTGACTGGATGACTAACTGGATGACTGACTAACTGACTGGATGACTAACTGGATGACTAAATAACTGACTGGATGACTAACTGGATGACTAAATAACTGACTGGATGACTAAATAACTAACTGGATGACTGGATGACTAACTGGATGACTAACTAACTGACTGGATGACTAGCTGGATGACTAAATAACTAACTGGATGACTAAATAACTGACTGGATGACTAGCTGGATGACTAACTGGATGACTGGATGACTAACTGGATGACTAACTAACTGACTGGATGACTAGCTGGATGACTAACTAACTGACTGGATGACTAACTGGATGACTAACTAACTGACTGGATGACTAGCTGGATGACTAACTAACTGACTGGATGACTAACTGGATGACTAACTAACTGACTGGATGACTAACTGGATGACTGGATGACTAACTAACTGACTGGATGACTAACTGGATGACTAAATAACTGACTGGATGACTAAATAACTGACTGGATGACTAAATAACTGACCGGATGACTAGCTGGATGACTAAATAACTGACTGGATGACTAACTGGATGACTAACTGGATGACTAACTGGATGACTAACTAACTGACTGGATGACTAACTGGATGACTAAATAACTGACTGGATGACTAAATAACTGACTGGATGACTAGCTGGATGACTAACTGGATGACTGGATGACTAGCTGGATGACTAACCGGATAACTGGATGACTAGCTGGATGACTAAATAACTGACTGGATGACTAGCTGGATGACTAACCGGATGACTGGATGACTAGCTGGATGACTAACTAACTGACTGGATGACTAAATAACTGACTGGATGACTAAATAACTGACTGGATGACTAAATAACTGACTGGATGACTAAATAACTGACTGGATGACTAGCTGGATGACTAACTGGATGACTAGCTGGATGACTAAATAACTGACTGGATGACTAACTGGATGACTGGATGACTAGCTGGATGACTAACTAACTGACTGGATGACTAACTGGATGACTAACTAACTGACTGGATGACTAACTGGATGACTAACTGGATGACTAACTGGATGACTAACTAACTGACTGGATGACTAACTGGATGACTAAATAACTGACTGGATGACTAAATAACTGACTGGATGACTAGCTGGATGACTAACTGGATGACTGGATGACTAGCTGGATGACTAACCGGATAACTGGATGACTAGCTGGATGACTAAATAACTGACTGGATGACTAGCTGGATGACTAACTGGATGACTGGATGACTAGCTGGATGACTAACTGGATGACTGGATGACTAGCTGGATGACTAACCGGATAACTGGATGACTAGCTGGATGACTAACCGGATGACTGGATGACTAGCTGGATGACTAACTAACTGACTGGATGACTAAATAACTGACTGGATGACTAAATAACTGACTGGATGACTAGCTGGATGACTAACCGGATGACTGGATGACTAGCTGGATGACTAACTAACTGACTGGATGACTAACTAACTGACTGGATGACTAAATAACTGACTGGATGACTAAATAACTGACTGGATGACTAAATAACTGACTGGATGACTAGCTGGATGACTAACTGGATGACTAGCTGGATGACTAAATAACTGACTGGATGACTAACTGGATGACTGGATGACTAGCTGGATGACTAACTAACTGACTGGATGACTAACTGGATGACTAAATAACTGACTGGATGACTAGCTGGATGACTGGATGACTAACTAACTGACTGGATGACTAACTGGATGACTAACTAACTGACTGGATGACTAACTGGATGACTAACTAACTAACGGGATGACTAACTAACTGGATGACTGACTAACTAACTGGATGACTAACTAACTGACTGAATGACTAACTGGATGACTAACCGGATGACTGGATGACTAACTGGATGACTAACTGGATGACTGACTAACTGACTAAATGACTAGCTGGATGACTAACTAACTGACTGGATGACTAAATAACTGACTGGATGACTAAATAACTGACTGGATGACTAAATAACTGACTGGATGACTAAATAACTAACTGGATGACTAGCTGGATGACTAACTGGATGACTGGATGACTAACTGGATGACTAACTAACTGACTGGATGACTAGCTGGATGAGTAACTAACTGACTGGATGACTAGCTGGATGACTAACTAACTGACTGAATGACTAACTGGATGACTAACCGGATGACTAAATGACTAACGGGATGACTAACTAACTGACTGGATGACTAACTGGATGACTAACTAACTGACTGGATGACTAACTGGATGACTGGATGACTAACTAACTGACTGGATGACTAACTAACTGACTGGATGACTAACTGGATGACTAACTAACTGACTGGATGACTAACTGGATGACTAACTAACTGACTGGATAACTAGCTGGATGACTGGATGACTAACTAACTGACTTGATGACTAACTGGATGACTAACTAACTGACTGGATGACTAACTGGATGACTAACTAACTAACTGGATGACTAACTAACTAACTGGATGACTGACTAACTAACTGGATGACCAACTAACTGACTGGATGACTAACTAACTGACTGGATGACTAACTAATTGACTGGATGACTAACTAACTAACTAGATTACTAACTAACTGACTGGATGACTAACTAACTGACTGGATGACTAACTAACTGACTGGATGACTAACTGGATGACTAACTAACTGACTGGATGACTAACTGGATGACTAACTAACTAACTGGATGACTAACTAACTAACTGGATGACTGACTAACTAACTGGATGACTAACTAACTGACTGGATGACTAACTGCATGACTAACTAACTGACTGGATGACTAACTGGATGACTAACTAACTAACTGGATGACTAACTAACTGACTGGATGACTAGCTGGATGACTAACCGGATGACTGGATGACTAACCGGATGACTGGATGACTAACTGGATGACTAACTAACTGACTGGATGACTAACTGGATGACTAACTAACTGACTGGATGACTAGCTGGATGACTAACTAACTGACTGGATGACTAGCTGGATGACTAACTAACTGACTGGATGACTAGCTGGATGACTAACTAACTGACTGGATGACTAAATAACTGACTGGATGACTAGCTGGATGACTAACTGGATGACTGGATGACTAGCTGGATGACTAACCGGATGACTGGATGACTAGCTGGATGACTAACCGGATGACTGGATGACTAACTGGATGACTAACTAACTGACTGGATGACTAAATAACTGACTGGATGACTAAATAACTGACTGGATGACTAGCTGGATGACTAACTGGATGACTGGATGACTAACTGGATGACTAACTAACTGACTGGATGACTAACTGGATGACTAACTAACTGCCTGGATGACTAACTGGATGACTAACTAACTGACTGGATGACTAACTGGATGACTAACCGGATGACTGGATGACTAACTGGATGACTGACTAACTGACTAAATGACTAACGGGATGACTAACTGGATGACTAACTGGATGACTAACTGGATGACTGACTGGATGACTGACTGGATGACTAACTGGATGACTAACTAACTGACTGGATGACTAACTGGATGACTAACCGGATGACTGGATGACTAACCGGATGACTGGATGACTAACTGGATGACTGACTAACTGACTAAATGACTAACGGGATGACTAACTAACTGACTGGATGACTAACTGGATGACTAACTAACTGACTGGATGACTAACTGGATGACTGACTGACTGACTGGATGACTAACTGGATGACTAACTAACTGACTGGATGACTAACTGGATGACTAACTAACTGACTGGATGACTAGCTGGATGACTAACTAACTGACTGGATGACTAACTGGATGACTAACTAACTGACTGGATGACTAGCTGGATGACTAACTAACTAACTGGATGACTAACTAACTGACTGGATGACAAACTAACTGACTGGATGACTAACTAACTGACTGGATGACTAACTGGATGACTAACTAACTGACTGGATGACTAACTGGATGACTAACTAACTGGATGACTAACTAACTAACTGGATGACTGACTAACTAACTGGATGACTAACTAACTGACTGGATGACTAACTGGATGACTAACTACCTGACTGGATGACTAACTGGATGACTAACTAACTAACTGGATGACTAACTAACTGACTGGATGACTAGCTGGATGACTAACCAGATGACTGGATGACTAACCGGATGACTGGATGACTAACTGGATGACTAACTAACTGACTGGATGACTAACTGGATGACTGACTAACTGACTAACTAACTGACTGGATGACTAACTGGATGACTAACTAACTGACTGGATGACTAACGGGATGACTAACTAACTGACTGGATGAATAGCTGGATGACTAACTAACTGACTGGATGACTAGCTGGATGACTAACTAACTGACTGGATGACTAGCTGGATGACTAACTAACTGACTGGATGACTAGCTGGATGACTAACTAACTGACTGGATGACTAACTGGATGACTAACTAACTAACTGGATGACTAACTACCTAACTGGATGACTAGCTGGATGACTAACTAACTGACTGGATGACTAGCTGGATGACTAACTAACTGACTGGATGACTAACTGGATGACTAACTAACTGACTGGATGACTAACTAACTGACTGGATGACTAGCTGGATGACTAACTGGATGACTAACCGTATGACTGGATGACTAACTGGATGACTAACCGTATGACTGGATGACTAACTGGATGACTAACTAACTGACTGGATGACTAGCTGGATGACTAACCGGATGACTAACTGGATGACTAACTAACTGACTGGATGACAAACTGGATGACTGACTAACTGACTGGATGACTAACTGGATGACTAACTGGATGACTGACCAACTGACTGACTGGATGACTGACTGCCTGGATGGCTAGCTGAATTACTGACTGACTGGATGACTGACTAACTGACTGGATGACTAACTGCATGACTGACTAACTGACTGACTAACTGACTGACAGGATGACTGACTGACTAACTGACTGACTGGATGACTAAATAATTGACTGGATGACTGGATGACTAACTGGATGACTGACTAACTGACTGGATGACTAACTGGATGACTAACTAACTGACTGGATGACTAACTGGATGACTGACTAACTGACTGGATGACTAACTAACTGACTGGATGACTAACTGGATGACTAACTAACTGACTGGATGACTAACTGGATGACTGACTAACTGACTAAATGACTAACTGGATGACTAAATAACTGACTGGATGACTAAATAACTGACTGGATGACTAAATAACTGACTGGATGACTAAATAACTGACTGGATGACTAGCTGGATGACTAACTGGATGACTGGATGACTAACTGGATGACTAAATAACTGACTGGATGACTAAATAACTGACTGTCTGACTAGCTGGATGACTAAATAACTGACTGGATGACTAACTGGATGACTAACTAACTGACTGGATGACTAACTGGATGACTAAATAACTGACTGGATGACTAACTGGATGACTAACTAACTGACTGGATGACTAAATAACTGACTGGATGACTAAATAACTGACTGGATGACTAACTGGATGACTAAGTAACTGACTGGATGACTAACTGGATGACTAAATGACTGACTGGATGACTAAATAACTGACTGGATGACTAAATAACTGACTGGATGACTAGCTGGATGACTAACTGGATGACTGGATGACTAGCTGGATGACTAACCGGATGACTGGATGACTAGCTGGATGACTAACCGGATGACTGGATGACTAACTGGATGACTAACTAACTGACTGGATGACTAAATAACTGACTGGATTACTAAATAACTGACTGGATGACTAGCTGGATGACTAACCGGATGACTGGATGACTAGCTGGATGACTAACTAACTGACTGGATGACTAAATAACTGACTGGATGACTAAATAACTGACTGGCTGACTAACTGGATGACTAAATAAATGACTGGATGACTAGCTGGATGACTAACCGGATGACTGGATGACTAGCTGGATGACTAACCGGATGACTGGATGACTAGCTGGATGACTAACTAACTGACTGGATGACTAAATAACTGACTGGATGACTAAATAACTGACTGGATGACTAGCTGGATGACTAACCGGATGACTGGATGACAAGCTGGATGACTAACTAACTGACTGGATGACTAACTGGATGACTAAATAACTGACTGGATGACTAGCTGGATGACTAACTGGATGACTGGATGACTAGCTGGATGACTAACTAACTGACTGGATGACTAGCTGGATGACTAACTAACTGACTGGATGACTAACTGGATGACTAAATAACTGACTGGATGACTAACTGGATGACTAAATAACTGACTGGATGACTAGCTGGATGACTGGATGACTAACTAACTGACTGGATGACTAACTGGATGACTAACTAACTGACTGGATGACTAACTGGATGACTAACTAACTAACGGGATGACTAACTAACTAACTGGATGACTGACTAACTAACTGGATGACTAACTAACTGACTGAATGACTAACTGGATGACTAACCGGATGACTGGATGACTAACTGGATGACTAACTGGATGACTGACTAACTGACTAAATGACTAGCTGGATGACTAACTAACTGACTGGATGACTAAATAACTGACTGGATGACTAAACAACTGACTGGATGACTAAATAACTGACTGGATGACTAAATAACTAACTGGATGACTAGCTGGATGACTAACTGGATGACTGGATGACTAACTGGATGACTAACTAACTGACTGGATGACTAGCTGGATGAGTAACTAACTGACTGGATGACTAGCTGGATGACTAACTAACTGACTGAATGACTAACTGGATGACTAACCGGATGACTAAATGACTAACGGGATGACTAACTAACTGACTGGATGACTAACTGGATGACTAACTAACTGACTGGATGACTAACTGGATGACTGGATGACTAACTAACTGACTGGATGACTAACTAACTGACTGGATGACTAACTGGATGACTAACTAACTGACTGGATGACTAACTGGATGACTAACTAACTGACTGGATGACTAACTGGATGACTAACTAACTGACTGTATGACTAGCTGGATGACTAACTAACTGACTGGATGACTAGCTGGATGACTAACTAACTGACTGGATGACTAGCTGGATGACTAACTAACTGACTGGATGACTAAATAACTGACTGGATGACTAGCTGGATGACTAACTGGATGACTGGATGACTAGCTGGATGACTAACCGGATGACTGGATGACTAGCTGGATGACTAACCGGATGACTGGATGACTAACTGGATGACTAACTAACTGACTGGATGACTAAATAACTGACTGGATGACTAAATAACTGACTGGATGACTAGCTGGATGACTAACCGGATGACTGGATGACTAGCTGGATGACTAACTAACTGACTGGATGACTAAATAACTGACTGGATGACTAAATAACTGACTGGCTGACTAACTGGATGACTAAATAACTGACTGGATGACTAGCTGGATGACTAACCGGATGACTGGATGACTAGCTGGATGACTAACCGGATGACTGGATGACTAGCTGGATGACTAACTAACTGACTGGATGACTAAATAACTGACTGGATGACTAAATAACTGACTGGATTACTAGCTGGATGACTAACTGGATGACTGGATGACTAGCTGGATGACTAACTAACTGACTGGATGACTAACTGGATGACTAAATAACTGACTGGATGACTAGCTGGATGACTAACTGGATGACTGGATGACTAGCTGGATGACTAACTAACTGACTGGTTACTAGCTGGATGACTAACTAACTGACTGGATGACTAACTGGATGACTAAATAACTGACTGGATGACTAACTGGATGACTAAATAACTGACTGGATGACTAGCTGGATGACTGGATGACTAACTAACTGACTGGATGACTAACTGGATGACTAACTAACTGACTGGATGACTAACTGGATGACTAACTAACTAACTGGATGACTAACTAACTAACTGGATGACTGACTAACTAACTGGATGACTAACTAACTGACTGAATGACTAACTGGATGACTAACCGGATGACTGGATGACTAACTGGATGACTAACTGGATGACTGACTAACTGACTAAATGACTAGCTGGATGACTAACTAACTGACTGGATGACTAAATAACTGACTGGATGACTAAATAACTGACTGGATGACTAACTAACTGACTGGATGACTAAATAACTGACTGGATGACTAGCTGGATGACTAACTGGATGACTGGATGACTAACTGGATGACTAACTAACTGACTGGATGACTAGCTGGATGAGTAACTAACTGACTGGATGACTAGCTGGATGACTAACTAACTGACTGAATGACTAACTGGATGACTAACCGGATGACTAAAGGACTAACGGGATGACTAACTAACTGACTGGATGACTAACTGGATGACTAACTAACTGACTGGATGACTAACTGGATGACTGGATGACTAACTAACTGACTGGATGACTAACTGGATGACTAACTAACTGACTGGATGACTAACTGGATGACTAACTAACTGACTGGATGACTAGCTGGATGACTGGATGACTAACTAACTGACTGGATGACTAACTGGATGACTAACTAACTGACTGGATGACTAACTGGATGACTAACTAACTAACTGGATGACTAACTCGGCTATGAAAAGCCAACTGAGATTTATTCCTGATTATTATTTGACCATGCTTGTCATTTATGAACATTTTGAAAATCTTGGCTCTCTCTAATTTTCTCCTTCTCTCTTTCTTTCTCTCGGAGGACCTGGGCCCTAGGACCATGCGTCGGGACTGCCGCCCGTGGTGACTCCTTGCTGTCCCCAGTCCGCCTGGCCTTGCTGCTATTCCAGTTTCAGCTGTTCTGCCTGCGGTTATGGAAACGCCACCTGTCCCAGACCTGTTGTTTTTCAACTCTTAATGATCAGCTATGAAAAGCCAACTGAAAATTATTCATGATTATTATTTGACCATGCTTGTCACTTATGAACATTTTTGAACATCTTGGCATAGTTCTGTTATAATCTCCACCCGGCACAGCCAGAAGAGGACTGGCCACCCCTCATAGCCTGGTTCCTCTCTAGGTTTCTTCCTAGGTTTTGGCCTTTCTAGGGAGTTTTTCCTAGCCACCGTGCTTCTACACCTGCATTCTAGCTGTTTGGGGTTTTAGGCTGGGTTTCTGTACAGCACTTAGAGATATTATCTGATGTACGAAGGGCTATATAAAATAAAATTGATTGATTGACTAACTAACTAACTGGATGACTAACTAACTAACTGGATGACTGACTAACTAACTGGATGACCAACTAACTGACTGGATGACTAACTAACTGACTGGATGACTAACTAATTGACTGGATGACTAACTAACTAACTAGATGACTAACTAACTGACTGGATGACTAACTAACTGACTGGATGACTAACTAACTGACTGGATGACTAGCTGGATGACTAACTAACTGACTGGATGACTAACTGGATGACTAACTAACTAACTGGATGACTAACTAACTAACTGGATGGCTGACTAACTAACTGGATGACTAACTAACTGACTGGATGACTAACTGGATGACTAACTAACTAACTGGATGACTAACTAACTGACTGGATGACTAGCTGGATGACTAACCGGATGACTGGATGACTAACCGGATGACTGGATGACTAACTGGATGACTAACTAACTGACTGGATGACTAACTGGATGACTGACTAACTGACTAACTAACTGACTGGATGACTAACTGGATGACTAACTAACTGACTGGATGACTAACTGGATGACTAACTAACTGACTGGATGACTAGCTGGATGACTAACTAACTGACTGGATGACTAGCTGGATGACTAACTAACTGACTGGATGACTAGCTGGATGACTAACTAACTGACTGGATGACTAGCTGGATGACTAACTAACTGACTGGATGACTAACTGGATGACTAACTAACTAACTGGATGACTAACTACCTAACTAGATGACTAACTAACTGACTGGATGACTAGCTGGATGACTAACTGGATGACTAACCGGGTGACTGGATGACTAACTGGATGACTAACTAACTGCCTGGATGACTAGCTGGATGACTAACCGGATGACTAACTGGATGACTAGCCGGATGACTAACTGGATGACTGACTGACTGGATGGCTAGCTGAATTACTGACTGACTGGATGACTGACTAACTGACTGACTGACCAACTGACTGACAGGATGACTGACTGACTAACTGACTGACTGGATGACTGACTGCCTGGATGGCTAGCTGAATTACTGACTGACAGGATGACTAACTAACTGACTGGATGACTAGCTGGATGACTAACTGGATGACTGGATGACTAGCTGGATGACTGACTGGATGACTAGCTGGATGACTGACTAACTGACTGACTGGATGACTGACTGGATGACTAACTAACTGACTGGATGACTAACTGGATGACTAGCTGGATGACTGACTGACTGACCAACTGACTGACAGGATGACTGACTGACTAACTGGCTAGCTGAATTACTGACTGACTGGATGACTGACTGACTGACTGGATGACTGACTGCCTGGATGGCTAGCTGAATTACTGACTGACTGACTGACTAACTGACTGACTGGATGACTGACTAACTGACTGACTGGATGACTGACTGCCTGGATGGCTAGCTGAATTACTGACTGACTGGATGACTAGCTGACTGACTGACTGACTGACTGGATGACTGACTGATTAGCTGACTGACTAACTGACTGACTGACTGACTAGCTGACTGATTGACTGGCTGGCTGACTGGCTGGCACCGGGCCTCTCTGGGGGCACAATCTGTGACATCAGACTTTGCATTTCAGATTCGATGATGTTAATCATCTGCCTCGAAGCCACGAGGCAGCCTAGGAGACATGTTCCATCTTAAGGAGAGAGAGAAAGAGAGAGGGAGATAGAGAGAGAGAGAGCGAAAGGGAGAAGAGTGGCTACAGAACATCTGAGGCAGACAGACACTGGCATGTGAGGTTAGCACTGGAGCACAGAGATGCAGTCACGCACTGTGACAGAGAGAGGGATAGAAAGATGGAGAGGGAGGAGGGGGAGAGAGATGGGAGCAATATGAAAAGAGATCAAGAGGAAAAGTAAGAGAGAAACAAGCAACAATAAGAGAAAGCAGGAGAAACAGAGCAATAGGGAGGGATAAAGCAAGAGAGAGAGGGAGGCAAGGGGAAAGAGAGAGGCAGGGAGAAAGAGCGAGAGCGAAGAGAGAGTGAGAGAGAGCGAGAGCAAAGAGAGAGTGAGAGAGAACGAGAGCAAAGAGAGAGACAGGGAGAAAAAGAGAACAGCAGGAAAAGAGATAGAGGCAAGGAGAAAGAGAGAGAGAGTGGCAGAGAGGGGCAGGGAGAGAGAGAGAGGCAGGGAGAAAGAGTGATAGAGAGAGAGGCAGGAAGAGAGATAGAGGAAGGGAGAAAGAGTGATAGAGAGAGAGGCAGGGAGAGAGATAGAGGCAGGGAGTAAGAGAGAGTCAGGGAGAGAGATAGAAGCAGGGAGAGAGAGAGTGTGTGAGAGAGAGAGAGCGAGCAAGAGAGAGAGAGAGGCAGGGAGAGAGGCAGGGAGAGAGAGAGAGAGAGAGAGAGAGAGAGAGAGAGAGAGGGGCAGGCAGGCAGGCAGGCAGGCAGAAAGAGGAAGAGGCAGGGAGAGAGAGATAAAGAACGAGACAGAATAAAAATCTCTAAAGCTAAAATGTTAATTGTGTCGTACCCCTGTCTTACAACTATATGAGCACTTCAGACAGTTTCCGAAGCTCCTCTCAACAGCCTGTGTGTGTGTGTGTGTGTGTGTGTGTGTGTGTGTGTGTGTGTGTGTGTGTGTGTGTGTGTGTGTGTGTGTGTGTGTGTGTGTGTGTGTGTGTGTGTGTGTGTGTGTGTGTGTGTGTGTGTGTTCATTATTTTATTCAACACTTCCTCTGTAATAGTCACTCAAAATCAATGTCAACGTAGTACAATGAGCAGTATGGTTACACTGCCAACCTGAGGACGGCCAACTGCTGCAGCTTTGATCACGGCAATAGTGAGAAAAAGAGAAACCCAGTCAGCTTTATATAGTAGTCAAGCAGTGGAGGCTCCTCAGAGGAGGAAGGGAGGGCCATCTTCCTCAGTGAATTTCGTAAAAATAACAATTGTAAAACATTGAAAAATGTATATTTTTTGGATAAAACTACACTAAATATATTCACAAGTTACCACAAAATTGATTAAAACACACTGTTTTCCAATGAAGGTCTACAGTAGCCTCAACATCCCACTGTAGGGTAGCACGATGGTGTAACCAGAGGACAGCTAGCTTCCATCCTCCTCTTGGCACACTGACTTCAATACAAAACCTAGGAGGCTCATGGTTCTCACCCCTTTCCATAGACTTACACAGTAATTATGACAACTTCTGGAGGACGTCCTCCAACCTATCAGAACTTATGCAACATGAACTGACATCTTGTCCACCCAATCAAAGGATCAAATAATGAATCTAGTACTGAAAGCATAAGCTACAGCTAGCTAGCACTGCAGTGCATACAATGTGGTGAGTAGGTGACTCAAAGAGAGCGAAAGACAATAGTTGAACACTTTTCAACTAAATTAATTTCTTCAAAAATGAAGGAGAAGCAACAGAGAGAGAGAGAGAGAGAGAGAGAGAGAGAGAGAGAGAGAGAGAGAGAGAGAGAGAGAGAGAGAGAGAGAGAGAGAGAGAGAGAGAGAGAGAGAGAGAGAGAGAGAGAGAGAGAGAGAGAGAGAGAGAGAGAGAGAGAGAGAGAGATTGTCATTTTGTTCATTCTCAGTTTCACTTACTTAGCTAGCAATTGCAGCCGGTTAGTTTAGTTACTCAAACACCCGGCTCAAACAGAGGGATGCTATGTTAGCTAGTTGGCTATGACTAGCCAACACAACACTGGAACTCTTCCAAGTCAAGGTAAGCTTTTGGTTTTATTAATTTATTGCCACCGGGGCCCGCCGGTGTAACTGCTTACTGACTGTACACTAACGTTACTGCATGATTGTAGCGGGTTTACTAACGCATTAGTTATATTAGTTATGTTGACTAGGACTTTACTTTAGCTAATATGGGGACAACTAAGTAGGCTGTATGTAACGGTTATGACATGGTTTGGAAAGGTTTTTTCACCCGGTCACATACAGCTGATTTGTTGTTCATTGAAGTCCACAAACGAAGGGAAAGGGTGAGAAGAGGAGAGTGCATAGAGGCTAGAATGAGTACAACGTGGCTGTTTATGCGTGATCAGGAGTGTACTCTTCCACCCATTCTGCTGAAAAATATTTCTTAAATGGAAGCAAATGAAACGGGGATAACATACCTGAATTTGTCCAATAGAAACTCTCGTTTGGAACTGTTGGACTAATGATTACACCCTAGATCACCTAGATGCAGGCAAGACTGTACAAGGCGGTATTGAATGTGTCACTGTCATCTCAACATTTTCTCTCGACCTGTGTGCACCTACATTGTAAACTTTCATTCATAGGCTAGGTTGTAGCAGTCCCATGATGGGTATATAGAAAATTTGAGTATCATGTAGTAGCCCAAACCTATCAATGTTACATTAAACTGGCTGAATGGAATATGAATGACAGTCATCCAACATGCTGTAATAGAAATAAGGCCATGCTTATGAAAAAATGTATTGTCCTCCCTGACGTTAAACGGCACTGACCGCCACTGTAGTCAAGTATTATAGCTAGCCGGGTTGCCAGTCTGTTTATGCCAAGGTTAATACATAGATCTGGGACCAGGTTATAGCAACCTCTGTCCATAGATAAGGCCCTAGGACCTAGAGAGACATTGGTAGCCAGAGTCAAGGTAAGACAGTTCTGTCAACCTCTCTTACGTGATGACAATCCTTAGCTAAAACCTGACAAAATCCAAGAGCCAATGCCTAGGCTTATACAGTCCTGTGGTGGGTAGAAGACCAGGTTTAAATCCAGTCGTTCACACTACTTCCTCAACGTCTAAGGAACCAATCGAATACTAGATGCCGGTGCGCGTCAGAAACTCATCATTCGGCCAGCCCAAAAGGCATTCGAAAGAATTTTGGATTTCTCAATCATTGCCAGTTTAAAAGTCCTTTTTCATAGCGAACAACGTGTCAGTCAATCAACATTTTTAGTCTTTAAAACTCCACGACTACCATCAACCACTCAGTGTCTATAAAATCTCTCTCTATAACACTCAGTGTCTATAAATCCTCAATGCCTATGGCTGGACTACTCTGCCAGTATGACATCATCCTCTTGTCGGTGCCATTAGTATGAGAGCCAAATGGATCACTAGATCTCCAGGGGAACAGACCAAGAGAACAGAACATAGTTCAGACAGTGATGTCACCCTTCCTCACAGGATGCTGCTGAGGGGAGGACGGCTCATTATAATGGATGGAATGGAACGCTATTAATGCTATTAAATGAATGCCATTGCTATGAGCACATCCTCCCTAATTAATGTACCACCGGCCACCTGTGCCCTCCATCCATGAGACCTGGGGTGAGGTGATGAGGTGAAACTTTCAGAACGCTGCAGGTAGAAATGTAACACATAGAACCAACAGGATTCCAAACCTATACCTACCTGATAGACAATCATAGGTAATGTAATCTACACAATACATTCCTATCTGAACGTTCTGTAACGTTGCACCCTCCTGAACAGACCCCTGAAGTTAGATAGAACCAGATCGCCCCGGAGCTGAGTGGGGTGTCATTTGATTACTAGCTGCATTTGAAGTGCAGCTAGTGAGAATAGCAGTGTGGGCATTAATAAACTCATAGACAGGTTGGTTTACTGAACCACTGCACCTCCTGGCATGTAAAAGTGAATGGGCATGTCTTCTGTTCTGAGTATGGCAGCTAGACATTTGATCAGTTCATCTGTCAGGGATCTAATTATATTTATGAAAATTGCATATAGAACTACCTTTTGATTTTTTTAGTAGTCACTGTTCCACCAGTACATACAAGGTATTCAAGGAAAAAGGCATGGGTGGGTGGGGATGTACTGCCTAACTCATATTAGATAGAAATAAAGAAGCCTATCATTCCTAAAATAATCACAATGCCACCCCATGGCATGTCTCCGTTGACAATATGATGCCGACAATGGGGCCTTAGAAAGGGTTGGCGTACTGCGTTTTCAGTGTAAATGGAATTGTGTGTGTAGAGCCATACATGCATTCTACAGTGGGCTGAGACTAGTTGGTCATTCATTGCTTTGCCTTGTCACTGCACTGAAATGAAAGATTCAAGTCGTCCAATTCATTGAGTTACCTGAAGTTAATAATTTACCTAAAGTTACGTCAGGGGCGTTGCCAGAAGGGTGCTGAAATGTGATTTGCCACACTTAGTTCCCCCCCAATCTGTCAATCTGGCTCAGATAGGAGAGAAAAGATTGTGCGTTTGTTCTGCCTGTGTAACGGATGTGAAATGGCTAGCTAGTTGCGCTAATAGCATCCCGCTAACTAGCTAGCCATTTCACATCCGTTACACCTGTTTAGCGGTATTACAGAGCTGGCTTGAGGACTATGCGGACGGCTCAGACATGGCGTGAAGGCTGGTTGATTGGCTGACAGGCTTTAGGACTATGGTTGATGGCTCAACATGATCTCAGAGCATTTCATAATGCAATTCGTACAATATGTTACAAATTCGCAAAAAGTATGATATTTTACTAATTCAAATAGATTGTTGCTAACATGGCTAGGTGGCTAATGCTAACGTTAGCTAGCAGGCTATGGGTTAGTTGTCAGGGTTAAGGTTAGGAGTTAGGTTAAAGGGTTAGGGGAAGGGTTAGTTAACATGCTAAGTAGTTGCAAAGTAGTTAGTAGTTGCAAATTTGATAAAATTGTCTGTGATGAGATTTGAACACACAACCTTTGGATTGCTAGGCGTTTGCGTTATGTTTTTGCGATAAGTAACCTACTGTTTTATGTAACCATACCACATGTAACATATCATACTAATTTGAGTGTTCTGGATTTACATGTTCTATGTTACGTCTAGTCTCTGAGACCAGGCTGGATGGCTAGGTGGCTAGGTGACTGCTGTTTGACTTGACAGGTGCTGAGCTAGTGTGTAGTTGCTAGTGTGTAGCAGCTCATTTCCGTAGGCTATGGCATGTATTGGTTCTAGAATGTTATGCACTTCCCTTATCACCTGAGGTGAAAGAAGCTACAGCAGTTGATAATGGCTGAAGTCATTTTTGCCTGTTTTTGTTGTACTCCAGATATAATTTTAGAGCTTTTAAATTGTGTAAATAAGGGAGATCAGCTTCCACTTTCAAAAAATTCCTTGAAGGGGAAAAATATTTATTGGAGGGGGAGTTACCACTGAACATCTATGAGTATCTAACTTGAATATGGATCACTTCAAATGTATTTATTTAATAAATTAGGGCAGACACAAATGAAGAGTTGAAACAGTTATTCAACACAATGCATCATAGTTTAAAGCAATTTTCAAATCTATTTGTGATAAGATTTGCTGGTTTCCCATGGCCACCCAGGACTGGTTTTTGCCCCCCGCATTTAACATTTTTTTGAATCACTCCTGAGGTAGCCTATGTAATGACAATAGCCTATTTATTATGATTGATTGATCCGCCACTAAATCCATGTGTAAAGTGTATTTAATCAAACGAAGTCGGTTATTAACTATTGACTAAATTCAGCAAGATCCAGAAGCACAATTGAAACATTGTCACAGTTTTCGAAGACGTTATGCATTTCCATTGAAACACATGACCATGAACCGATGGGTAACCGTTTTCAATGCAATGCAAGTTTTCCCAAAAATGTTGTAGGCTATTATTAGGCTATTTGTAATAATAACAACATAGTTAAATAAGCCTATTATAATGATATACTTATAATATCATAACAATATAAATAACTACTAGCCTACATCATAATAGCCATAAAGAGTTTGTATTTTGCTTTAGATTTAGTATTGGGAAAGCAAACAGGCTGTCATCGGAGAACAGCCTGTCTGTTAAGGCTACTTACAGAAGTGGCGATGGGAACTGCACGGTTGACACATTATTTAACGAAGCCAGAAGTAAAAGTAGAGCGGTGAAGGAGCTGTTGGTATCCATGATTGAACGGAGATCTCAACACACGATAATAAAAACCGACTCAAGACAGGGAAAGAGATGCGCGAGGCAGTCCAAATCCTGGAACCGTGTGCGTCTTCTTGTGCGTTCAGCGGACCTGTCACGCAGCCATCGGGGGACAGTTTGAAAACAAATCTCAGCTGGTTCGTCTCCCCCTGATGAGTTTGTGTTTGTATGTCTTTTTCAGAGAGTGTGTGGGAGATCTCCGGCGGTAATCTTACAAGACGCGCCCAGTGTGTTTTTAGGAGAGGAGTGGAGAGGGAGGACGCCCCGCTCGCCAGCACCGAACATTGTGTGTAGGCAATGTGTGCGAGAGAGCCCTCCCGAGCGGATCGGTTTCCAAGCCCCCCACTCCACTCCACCCCCACCCCTTGCCTGAGAACGATCATCATCACGCGTTGCTCTCCATACAAGGCACTCACTCCTCGCTGGGGTTGGGCAACGAACGGCCACCGCCCAGAGAGCACACAACACCAGCCAGTCAGAATGAAACTCACTGGCAGGCAAACACCGTTTCCCATTTTTTTTAATACATTATATCACATATGTATGATATTGATGATATTACTATCGGGATAAAGGAAACTGTGTTCTAAAATTGTCAGGAAACTGTGTTCTAAAATTTTGCCTGCATGGCCTATATCAAATATCAGTTAACTAAATCTATGACTTTAAAATGCCTATTTACTATGTTCCATCTGACTCCGCAATCTATCAGCCCAGCCAAGCAATTTATCAACTTGATCTCCACTATAAAAAGCATCATTTTTTTAGACTAACATTTATTTTTCAACAGTGCAGATTTGTTGAATCCTTACTGTCTGCCTCTCGACATTTGCAAAATTGTTTCAATATTCAAATGCTATCTCCAGCTGTCCCATAGTAATGAACATGGCAGGCAGCGTATCTCAGCCAGTTGAAATCATGTATCAGCTACCATAATTTTTATGGATATATACAAAGAAATTTCAATTGAAAAAAGTTCAGCTTGTTTGCAGTCTTTCCAGCTTCAGTTTGAAGTGATTGTGTTAGCTGAGTTGTTGGCTAGCTCCTCTGAACAAAACTGTCCTGACAAGTGAGCACATTTTCTATGCCAGGTGTAATCGTGCCTCATTAGCTCATTGTTATGGATGTATTTCAAATAAAAGTCTCTAGTAACTGCTCAAACAAATGCTAATGCAGCTACTTTGCTGCTATTCTGGCTGCACTTTTTTGATGTGACTGTAAGTTAGTCGTAGTTGGCCCACTAGCAAGCAAAGGATAAGAACGTTGCCAGCCAGAATGACAATGGGACATTTAGCAAACGAACCGATAGAACGAACGAACGACCAGCCGGCTTGGGTAGCAACCCTAGATTTGTGTCGGGTTTATATCTTGTGGAAAGATGAAATTGCATGAGCTGGTCAGTATGTGTAGATAATCCTTTCTAACGCAGCTATTGTGAAAGATTTCACATAGTGAACTGCATAATTGTTGCTCTCCACCTTGTGGAGGACCAAGTTTTGAAACCAGTGGAATTAGAGTATGATAGCTAAGGAGATGGAGAATATTCTGGTGTTTGATTGAAAATATGCAGAGAGAGTCGAAAGAGAACACACAGAAGGCTGTTGTATAAAACACCTGTCTCAGGATTACATCTTCAAACTAAGGGCAACCATGGCATCCATGACAGAGCGGGAGAACTGCTACCCATGTATAGTCTAGCTACATTTTCAGATGTTACGGGTTTCTAATTTTGTCAGAAAGTAATTTAAAGTTAAAGTGTACTGTTAGCTTGCTAGCTAACATTAGCTGGCAGGCTCGCTAGCTAACGTAAACTCACCCCATTCCGTACAAATGTGCGCAACCGCGACATTCAAACGAGGCTGCAAAGAAAACTAATGGGACTGTAGCGACTGTGTTGACTTCAAAATCTGGGGTGTGAACTACGCTTCTATGCAAGCGCTGATCGACATGGTAATGGCTCTATAGTATTGGAGAAAGTTTCATGCCGTAACGTACAGCATGCATAAAGCAACTATTTCTGTCTTACAATCTCTCTCCACCAGGTGTAGCACTTCTCTCATCGTTTTAAAACAAGAAATGGACAGTGACGGGGGTAAGGGGACACCTAGTCATTTTTTTGCGTCATCACTGCAAGCGATCATGACTCAAAAGCCACTGTTTACTTCTGAAGATCTCTTTAGCACCGCCCTAAAAACCCGATTCAAATTCAACACAAACCTTCAAATAGGTATGTAATGACACATTAAATAAACTCTTTATAGTGTTTTGTTTACATTTTAGAGGCAATAAGGTGATAAGTTGGACAGATCGAGTGAAAAATAGCCATTTCCCCACACAACATCTCTCCTTCTCACTATCACGCATTAGTTTCGCTTCCCCACCCGCAATTTTTGAACAGACCCGACAGAGCTCATTGCCTTCTTGAATCATGCAGAAACGGGCAGTGTGGAGGTATCGTCATTGATTTTGTTGGAAAGGGGAGAAATTGTGCTTTACAATGGTATTGACATTACAGTTGATCTTGAAGTATTACGTTTTTGGGTGCTAAAATAAGGTCAATTGTACGTACCAAGGTACCGACAGACCGATGTACCAGAGTGAGTTAGTCTACGTTAACGTTACATGTATGATCTGTGTAGTAATATTATTTGTATCTCAGAGCCGTTTGCATTGTTAGTTATAGCCTAATGTTAGCTTGCTATAATTAAACCTTGTTGGTTAGCTACCTGCAGATTCATGCAGGGTAGCAACGTTATGAGTTGGAATATTGGTTCATTGTTTAGCTAGCTAGCTACATGTCTAATCAAAAGACTCCACTATGCAAGTAAACATTTCAATAGAATGTTCATGATGTCACTGCAACAATTGTTGATAGACGTCGGAGGTAAATTCAGTCTGGCTATCTACTCCGATTTCAGAGCACTCTCGTCTGTGTGCCAGAGTGCAGAATAACTAACAAATTTACGAATGCTCAACACCCGTTGAATATTTCCGGTGTCAGTAAACGTTCGCAAAAGAACGTAACTAAATTGTTGCTAGCAGCCCAGTTGCAGTCACCAATGCTCTGGATAACATAAAAACAGCATAACCAGCTCTGATAGGTCGAGTAAAATGGTTAGCGTGAGCTGTTTCTCATTTGGTGTCAACATGGGCCAGCATCCCCGTCGAATGCTTTCGACACCTTGTAGCGTCCATGCCCTGATGAATTAAGGCTGTTCTGAGGGCAAAAGGGGTGCAACTCAATATTAGGAAGGTTTATGACTAGAGTTTAAGAGCCTGTGTGAGTGTTATATACCCAGATGGCTAGTTAATCTATGAATAGCTCATAATTCAAGGCGCATCATGATTATTACCCGTCATAGCTATCATTCCTGTGCCATCTGTAGGCCTGGATGTGCAGTGTTTGCCATACAGGGCTGTGGCGGGGAGAGTGGAGCGATCCGAGCGTTTATACCAATCAGAGATATATTTACTGTGCAAATAAGTGGCGTACTCCTCAGCTCTGCAAATATCAGGTTTCACCAGCAGCCATATTAAATAGTTGTGCAAAGGGACCTCTTCACAGGGTCCTGGTTACATGAGAGTTTTTACCATGCACCACTACCAGCCTGTACTGGACATACAGTGCCTTTGGAAAGTATTCAGACCCCTTGACTTTTCCACATTTTGATACGTTACAGCCTTATTCTAAAATTGATTAAATCAAACAATTTTCTCAGGAATCTACACACAACACCCCATAATGACAAAGAAAAAACAGTTTTTATTGTACCTTATTTACAGAAGTATTCAGACCTTTTTCTATCGAAATTGAGCTCAGGTGCATCCTGTTTCCATTGATCATCCTTGAGATGTTTCTACAAATGTATTGGAGTCCACCTGTTGTAAATTCAATTGATTGGACATGATTTGGAAAGGCACACACCTGTCTATACAGTATAAGGTCCCACAGTTGTGTAACGTTCGTCTGGTGGTGTAGGAACGGACCAAGGCGCAGGTGTTGAATACATAATGAATTTATTAGACACGACGAACACTGACACGAACTATACTTGAATATTTACAAAATAACAAACAACGTAGACTGACCTGAACATGCAAACTACATATAACGAAGCACGCATGAACAGGAAAGAACGAACGAGACGAGACAGTACCGTGTGGTGCAATAAACACAGACACAGCGACAATCACCCACAAACAAACAGTGAGAACAACCTACCTTAATATGACTCTCAATCAGAGGAAACGCCAAACACCTGCCTCTAATTGAGAGCCATACCAGGCAACCCATTAACCCAACATAGAAAACACATAACATAGACTACCCACCCAAACTCACGCCCTGACCTATTAAACACATACCAAACAACAGAAAACAGGTCAGGAACGTGACAGACCCCCCCCTCAAGGTGCGAACTCCGGGCGCACCCCTAAAACTCAAGGGGAGGGTCTGGGTGGGCATCTGTCCGCGGTGGCAGCTCCGGCGGTGGACGAGGACACCACTCCACCACTGTCTTTGTCCACCTCCTTAGCGTCCCTTGAGTGGCGACCCTCGCCCCCCACCATGGTCCAGGAACCTTCACCAACGCCCCTCTACAATAGAGGAGACAACTCAGGAAAGAGAGGTAGTTCAGGACAGAGAGGTAGCTCAGGACAGAGAGGTAGCTTAGGACAGAGGGACAACTCCGGACTAGTGGCAACTCCGGACTGAGTGGCAGCTCCGGACTGAGTGGCAGCTCCGGACTGAGTGGCAGCTCCGGACTGAGTGGCAGCTCCGGACTGAGTGGCAGCTCCTGACTGGCTGGCGGCTCTGGCAGCTCCTGACTGGCTGGCGGCTCTGGCAGCTCCTGACTGGCTGGCGGCTCTGGCAGCTCCTGACTGGCTGGCGGCTCTGGCAGCTCCTGACTGGCTGGCGGCTCTGGCAGCTCCTGACTGGCTGGCGGCTCTGGCAGCTCCTGACTGACGGACGGCTCTAATGGCTCGGGACAGACGGGCGGCTCAGAAGGCGCTGGGCAGACGGATGGCTCAGAAGGCGCTGGGCAGACGGATGGCTCAGACGGCGCTGGGCAGACGGATGGCTCAGACGGCGCTGGGCAGACGGATGGCTCAGACGGCGCTGGGCAGACGGATGGCTCAGACGGCGCTGGGCAGACGGATGGCTCAGACGGCGCTGGGCAGACAGATGGCTCAGACGGCGCTGGGCAGACAGATGGCTCAGACGGCGCTGGGCAGACAGATGGCTCAGACGGCGCTGGGCAGACAGATGGCTCCGACGGCGCTGGGCAGACAGATGGCTCCGACGGCGCTGGGCAGACAGATGGCTCCGACGGCGCTGGGCAGACAGATGGCTCAGACGGCGCTGGGCAGACAGATGGCTCAGACGGCGCTGGGCAGACAGATGGCTCAGACGGCGCTGGGCAGACAGATGGCTCAGACGGCGCTGGGCAGACAGATGGCTCAGACGGCGCTGGGCAGACAGATGGCTCAGACGGCGCTGGGCAGACAGATGGCTCAGACGGCGCTGGGCAGACAGATGGCTCAGACGGCGCTGGGCAGACAGATGGCTCAGACGGCGCTGGTCAGACAGATGGCTCAGACGGTGCTGGGCAGACAGCCGACTCTGACCTGCTGAGGCCCACAGTAGGCCTGGTGCGTGGTGCCGGAACTGGAGGTACCGGGCTGAGGGCACGCACCTCAGGGCGAGTGCGGGGAGCAGGAACAGGGCACACTGGACTCTCGATGCGTACTATAGGCCTGGTGCGTGGTACCGGAACTGGAGGTACCGGGCTGAGGGCACGCACCTCAGGGCGAGTGCGGGGAGAAGGAACAGTGCGTACAGGGCTCTGGAGACGCACAGGAGGCTTGATGCGTGGTGCCGAAACTGGAGGCACTGAGCTTGAGACACACACCACAGGGAGAGTGCGTGGAGGAGGAACAGGGCTCTGGAGACGCACTGGAAGCCTGGTGCGTGGTGTAGGCACTGGTGGTACTGAGCTGGGGCGGGAAGGTGGCGCCGGATATACCGGACCGTGTAGGCGTACTGGCTCCCTTGAGCACTGAACCTGCCCAACCTTACCTGGTTGTATGCTCCCCGTCGCCTGACCAGTGCGGGGAGGTGGAATAACCCGCACTGGGCTATGTAGGCGAACCGGGGACACCATGCGTAAGGCTGGTGCCATGTAAGCCGGCCCAAGGAGACGTACTGGTGGCCAGATATGTAGAGCCGGCTTCATGGCACTTGGCTCAATGCTCAATCTAGCCCTACCAGTGCAGGGAGGTGGAATAACCCGCACCGGGCTATGCACACGTACAGGAAACACCGTGCGCTCTACTGCGTAACACGGTGTCTGCCCGTACTCCCGCTCTCCACTGTTAGCCCGGGAAGTGGGCGCAGGTCTCCTACCTGCCCTAGACCCACTACCTCTTAGCCCCCCCCCCAAGACATTTTTGGGTTGTACTTGCGGGCTTTTCGGGCTTCCGTGCTAGACGTGTCCCCTCATAACGCCGGTTCCTCTCTCCGGTTTCCTCCGCTCTCCGAGCTGCCTCCAGCTGTTCCCATGGGCGGCGATTCACTTCAACTTTAGCCCATGGTCCTTTTCCTTCCATGATTTCCTCCCAAGACCAGAAATCCTGCTTCGTGCGCTGTCCGTTAACCCGCTGCTTGATCCGGGTTTGGTGGGTGATTCTTAGTCAGGTAGGTGACCAAGAACCTGATGGTCACTCTGACAGAGCTCTAGAGTTCCTTTGTGGAGGTCAGAGAACCTTCCAGAAGGACAACCATTTCTGCAGCACTCCACCAATTAGGCCTTTATGGTAGAGTGGCCAGACGGAAGCCAGGAGGAAACCTGCCACCATCCCTACGGTGAGGCATGGTGGTGGCAACATCATGCTGTGGGGATGGTTTCAGCAGCAGGGACAGGGAGACTAGTCAGGATCAAGGCAAATATGAACGGCGCAAAGTACAGAGAGATCCTTGATTGAAAACCTGCTCCAGAGCACTCAGGACCTCAGACTGGGGAGAAGGTTCACCTTCCAACAGGACAACGACCCTAAGCACACAGCCAAGACAACACAAGAGTGGTTTCAGGACAAGTCTCTGAATGTCCTTGAGTGGCCCAGCCAGAGCCCGGACTTGAACCCGATCAAACATTTCTGGAGAGACCTGAAAATAGCTGTGCTGCAACGCTCCCCATCCAACCTGACAAAGCTTGAGAGGATCTGCAGTGAAGAATGGGAGAAACTCACCAAATATAGGTGTTCCAAGCTTGTAGCATCATACCCAAGAAGACTTGATGATGTAATCGCTGCCATAGGTGCTTCTACAAAGTACTGTGATTGTTGCTTTGTCATTATGGGGTATTGTGTGTAGATTTACTAGGGAAAAAAACAATTTAAGCAATTTTAGAATAAGGCTGTAACGTAACAAAATGTGGAAAATGTCAAGGGGTCTGAAGACTTTCTGAAGACACCGTAGTAGAAGGGTAGACACATGAGGCCAAATAAAACCTCATTATAGTAATTAACAAATTACATCATAGCATTTCACTGTATCACAAAATGTACAGTTGTCAAGAAGGAATTACTGGAAATGAGTGTTTCACACTCACACACACACACACACACACACACACACACACACACACACACACACACACACACACACACACACACACACACACACACACACACACACACACACACACACACACACACACACACCAGCTCATTCTTCATGCGTTTAGTCTGTCTCAAACAGGAAGGCAAACAGAAGGCCCCCTTTAACAGGATTACACTGGTTTAAGTCAGGATTATGTGTTATTACTAAAGCCTAAACTCAACAGCAGCCAGCTGAATTACCAAAGACATCACATCTGGCAAAGGTACAGCTGATGGATATGCATGTCTTCAATATATGTGAATGATGATATGAGACTGATGATATTATAATTGTTTGATATAAGAATTCCTGCTATCAGTGTCAGCTGATAGCATGAAACCTAGAGAACCACCTAGACCTACAATTTACTATGGCAAAAAATACTTCAGGGAATAAACCTCTAGTACTCTTAAACCAGTACACAGGCTAACAGCTCTGAACACGTCTCTGAACATGTCTGTCTCTGTCACCTTGGAAGAAAACGGTTTGTCTATCATCTGGTTATTGATAAAGTGTCAGATCTGAAAGTCTTACACTATTCCTATCAAATATCTAGGAGCAGAGCAATGTATATATAGAGCACTGAATAGGACCTGCTACTGAGAATGCATGTCTATATTGGTGGATATGCACAGTTGGCCTGTGGCCTTGTCGCTAATATAACAGAAAGCCAGCTGAACTCAACCACACTTCTAACTGGTCCCTGGTGGGCGAGAGAGAGAGAGAGAGAGAGAGAGAGAGAGAGAGAGAGAGAGAGAGAGAGAGAGAGAGATAAGATAAGATAGAGGGAGGATAGTGAAGAGAGAGGAGATGGGAAAAGTGAGAGAGAGAGTGGAAGAGTGAGAGGGAGGACTGTTCCGAACTGAATTAGGGACTGCTGGGTGCAGGTGGGGCCACTCTCTCACGACCAGCCCCCTGTCGCCCTGGGATTCCACCCTAGCAGCCATTGCCTAGCAACGCCACACCGTCTCCTCACAACGAGCGGCTTCTTCCAAACGAGCGCATGGTGAGGATGGGGGTGTTGCGGCTGAGTGTTGCGGCTGAGTGTGGGAGGGAGGTGTGTGTGTGTGCCAGGTTTTCGAGTGGCACTCACAGCACTTACGACTCCATTACAGGTTATTTAAGGTTAGTGAATGCTCAGCAGCCCTCATCTTCAGTTCAAGAATAAACAAACGACAAAAAAAGTAATGCTTAATACTGTTTAATTTGCCAAACATGTGGCAGCTCATTAAAATATATTTGCAGGGCAAAGAGTCTTTGCATTTTATTCAAATGACTTTTGAATCCTTTTGGGTCGAAATCATCCGCTGGCCTTTTTCAGATCACATTAGACATGTAATCTAATAAAGCACACACACTGTCTCTTCACTCATCACTGGCTTTGTGGCTTTCATTAGTTAAGCCTATTTTAGGGATGTTGACATCGACGACAGTTGGGCAGATTCGTGCATATACAGTACCATATCCCAAATGAAAACGACATGCGATTCAATGGTTCAATGCAGCGTTTGTTATTTATTTTTTATCTCAATATCTAATCAATACTGGATCAGAATTAAGTCCCTTACTGTGATGGTTTTCAATTAAAATTGTCAAAAAGAAACAAAAACAGTTAATTAGCAAAGAGCAATTTCTCAAGCAACAATTTTGCTGGGACTATCTCAGGGGAGTGGTATGATATTATTGGCAAAGAGATTTGTAACTCTATTTCTTATTGGTCTATTAACAAATGTATGATGTCACCAGGCAGGCCAAAAGTCCATCCCAACAAAACAGGCTGAAATTCAGGCGGTCTTTTCAAACACTTCTTACACTAAAAGGGCACTATCATCATTTTCAGAATTTCACAGTATTATTCCAATCTCATAGTGTGGAAATATACAGTATATAAAACAGAGAACTGGGCCTTTAATGCAACTAGGCCCATATTACGGCATTTGGAAACCTCTGCAAAATAGTGCAATACACAAACGTCATCAAAGAATCTGTTCAGAATAGTAACTCATCTTTCAATAGCTACATTAATTAATGTTTAAGTTAGCAATGAAGTTGTGCATCAGGGCTGTATTCATTATTATTATTTATTTAACTTTACTGGCCTACCCCGGCCAAACCCTCCCCTAACCCGGACGACGCTGGGTCATTTGTGCGCCGCCCTATCGTACTCCCGATCACGCCCGGAATCGAACCAGGTTCTGTAGTGACCCCTCTAGCACTGAGAGGCAGTGCCTTAGACCGCTGGGCCACTCGGGAGTCTCATACAGTCTCATACAGAGATTCAGAGAATGGAATGCTGATCTAGGATCAGTTTTGCCTTTTAAAACACCCTATGGTCGATGTCCGCACCCCGTGCACTCTCGTGGAAATCTAATTAGCATAATAAAAAATCCCCATAGAAGTCGGTCAGTTTAATTAAGCTAGAGATAGTGTATCTGTTTTTTGGCTTTGGATGTCTCAATCCACCGCATCCGCCTATGATACACTTCCACATCTGCAGTGAAGGTGACAGAGCTAGAGTGGTTGTCAGACCATGAGACATCCCGAAAATCGATCATCTCACAAAATGGTCTGTAGCACCTGAACAGTTTGGCCTAAAAAACTATTATGACCCCCACAAGTGTCTTGAGACTTGTCTGAATTTTTTACAGCCGATCTACCAACTTCTATCTATAGCTCCCAACAGTTTGGGCTACACACTAACAGTTTGGGCTACACACTATCAGTTTGGGCTACACACTATCAGTTTGGACTACGCACTAACAGTTTGGACTACGCACTAACAGTTTGGACTACGCACTAACAGTTTGGACTACGCACTAACAGTTTGGACTACGCACTAACAGTTTGGACTACGCACTAACAGTTTGGGCTACACACTAACAGTTTGGGCTACACACTAACAGTTTGGACTACACACTAACAGTTTGGACTACACACTATCAGTTTGGACTACGCACTAACAGTTTGGACTACGCACTAACAGTTTGGGCTACACACTAACAGTTTGGGCTACGCACTAACAGTTTGGGCTACACACTAACAGTTTGGACTACGCACTATCAGTTTGGACTACGCACTAACAGTTTGGGCTACACACTAACAGTTTGGGCTACGCACTATCAGTTTGGACTACGCACTATCAGTTTGGACTACGCACTAACAGTTTGGGCTACACACTAACAGTTTGGACTACGCACTAACAGTTTGGACTACGCACTAACTATTTGGGCAGACGGCAGACTCTGGCCGGCTGAGACGCACTATAGGCCTGATGCGTGGTGCCGGAACTGGAGGTACCGGGCTGAGGGCACGCACCTCAGGGCGAGTGCGGGGAGGAGGAACAGGGCTCTGGCGATGCACTGGAAGCCTAGTGCGTGGTGTAGGC